>NW_008345602.1:1748072-1749514 GCF_000622305.1 Nannospalax galili
ATTTTTAAATCATTTTTAAAAATGTTTTACTAACTACATGATTAAAAGAAGCAATTCACTACAGCTTTAACTTATTCAGTAACACATTCCAGAGCAAGAGTACATCTCTTTTACAAGTGGGTGCAAGTTTCTATGTTCACAGTTGAATTAATACAGTTATACAATATTGAACTCAGTATAAGCCCTGTAAGACATAAAATTGAATGAGTTTATAACCTTTAAAAAAGATCTCCATTTCATTTTAGAATATATTGTTCCTTGTGGAAAGCCTCATTATTTTTGCTACTAACACTGAGATGTTGGTACATGCATCTCTAATCTGTATGTATCTGATTATTACTAGTCATAATTGGTTGCAATTGGATCCTTGGCGCCTGCGTATGTCTATAAAGTCATCGGGTACATCCCAAAACATCTCATTCGACTATACACCCACTTCCCAGGTAGCACCCTCCCATAGCCTCCCTCCCCCCACTAGAGCCCTTATACTCTGATATCCCTGCTACTGTCTGTTGTGTTTTCGGCACCTCCAGCCATTGCCCACTACTTGCCCTTCTGGTGAATCTTGTCAGCCTATCTAGAAGTGTTTGTTTTATGAGGGTCAGCTGTTCCTCATCTAGGAGCAATCGGTTGCCGATATGCCTTTCAATAAGATTGGGGTCTGCTGTTCATTTTCCCAGTTCTATTCTGGGTTACTATCTGGGAATCTCTTTGGCCACCCTGGCCAACAACTCAAAAGAAGGTATCTCCTGTCTGGCATTGTTGCTTGTTATGTAGCCTTTAGCTATGCATATGGACTCATAAGAAATTATATTGGCCCCTTTGATCTTTGGTTATACTTTCCTTTTGGGTGTTTAAGGCCATACAGTTGGCCCAGAAAAACCAATTTATTTTTACTCTTAAGGTCCTTGAGGCTCTGTTCCTCAGGGGTCACATGTGCTTGGGAGGAGCCCCTGGCTCCTTTCTTTTACCAGTTCCATGAAAATAACTCAAAGGTCCTGCTGGACAATGTTGGTTTCACTTGGAAGCATGGAGGAAATGATTCCTCTGTGTTGACCCTCCTCGTTCAAGTCCATCTGGTGGGGTCTCCTCAGCCTCTTTGATCAAGAGGACTGGTGACCCACCCACCACAATTACAGGACATTTTGAGAGATGCTCATAGTCCCCTGGAACTAATCGACCTAGGAGGGCAAGGAGGAAAAACTGTCCTTTATGTCCCTCTGACTAAATTATTATAGGCCTCAAAGTATGTCTGTTAAACCTCGAAGAAGGTTAGTACCACCAGTCTGGTACTTTTAATTACCATGTGCCATCTAGATAAAGCTTGGGCAAAGACCAAACGTTCTCAGATAAACATTTCCTAGACATGTATTATATTCCTTGAGCTAGTTCTATGTATAATTTGTCAGTAGGTTGTTCAATTAATATGCTTCCCTCTGTTT
>NW_008345602.1:1749708-1751031 GCF_000622305.1 Nannospalax galili
ATTTTTATCCATATCTCCCTTATGATGGCCTGTTTCCTACTGTTCTTCTCTTTCAGGTTCTTTCTTTTGCTTTACCTCCCTGTTTCCTTTCCATTATCCTGATTCCTGTTGATATGTCTGGATACATACTCACTTATCAGGGTTTGGTCAAATTTTTTTCTGAGTCTGTGTTACTTCACTTAGTATAACAGTTTCTAGTTCCATCTTTTTACCTGCAAAGTTCATGATTTCATCTTTCTTTACTCCTGAGTAAAACTCCATCATATAAATGAACCACATTTTCATTATCCACTCATCAATTGAGGGACACTTAGGTTGCTTCCATCTCTTAGCTATTGCGAAAAGATCAGCAACAAAAATGGGTGAGTTCTTTGGGTATATGCCAAGGAGTGGTATAACTTGGTCAAATGGTAGGTTCATTTGTAGTTTTTTAAGAGTTCTCCACACTGCTTTCCGTAGGGGTTGAACAAGTTTGCAGCCCCACCGGCAGTGGATGAGTGTTCCTCTTTCCCCACATCCTCTCCAACGTTTGGTATCATTTGTCCTCTTGCTCTTAGCCAGTATGGCTGGGGTAAGGTGAAATCTTAAAGTGGTTTTAATTTGCGTTTTCCTAATTATTAGTGATGTTGAACATCGTTTAAGATGTTTCATATCCAACTTTACTCCTTCTTTTGAGAACTCTCTGTTCAGCTCCTTAGCCCATCTTTTAATTGGGTTACTTCTTTTCTTGATTCTCTGTTTTTTGAGTTTGTTATATATTCTGGATATTAAACCTCTGTCAGATGTGTCACTGGTGAAGATTTTCTCCCATTCTGTGGGTTTGCTATTCACTTCCCTGGTTGTCTCCTTTGATGTACAGAAGGAGGTCCCATTAGGGTTTAATGAGGTCCCATTTGTTAATTATTGCCCTTGTTTCCTGAGCAATTGATGTCTGGTTTAAAAAATCCTTTCCTACACCTATATTTTATAGGTTTTTCCTAATGTTTTCTTCTAACACTCAGAGTTTCAGGCTTTACATTGAGGTCTTTGATGCATATGGAACTGACTTTTGTGCAGGGTGAAAGATAGGGATTTAGTTTCATTCTTCTACAGTTGGAGATCCAGTTTTGCCAGCACTATTTGCTGAACATGCTGTCTTTCCTCCAGTAAAAGTTCTTGTCCCCTTTGTCAAATATCAGGTGGCTGAAATTGCATTTACTCGTATTAGGGTCTTCAATTTTGTTCCATTGATCTATGGGTCTATTTTCGTGCCAGTACCATGTTGTTTTTATGACTATAGCTCTGTAATACAGCTTAAAATCTGGTATAGTAATCCCCCCGGCA
>NW_008345602.1:1751052-1770503 GCF_000622305.1 Nannospalax galili
TCGGAATAAACCTGTCCGAGGTCTTTTGTGCTTCCATATAGACTTTTAGGATGTTTTTTTCCAATTCCGTGAAAAATGTCATGGGGATTTTGATTGGCATTGCATCGATTCTATAAATGACTTTTGGTGAGATGGTCATTTTCACAATATTAATTCTTCCAATCCATGAGCATGGGAGGTCCTTCCATCTTCTGATGTCTTCCTCAATTTCTTTCTTTGAAGATTTAAAATTTTCATTGTAGAGCTCTTTAATGTCTTTGGTCAGGTTTATTCCGAGATATTTTATTTTATTTTATTTTTGCAGCAATTGTGAAGTGGAGTGTTTCCATGTGCTCTTTCTCTGATTGCTTTTTATTGGTATATAGAAAGGCTACAGACTTTTTAGGTCAAGTTTGTATCCTGCCACTTAACGTATTCATAATTTCTAGGAGTTTTTGGGTGGAATTTTTGGCGTCTCTTAGATATCATATCATTTGCAAAAAGGGATAATTTGATCTCTTCTTTTCCAACTATTACTCCTTTAATTTCCTTCTCTTGTGTTATTGCTCTTGCAAGAGTTTCAAGTACTATGTTAAAGAGAAGTGGAGATAGTCGACAGCCTTGTCTGGTTCCTAATTTCAATGGGAATGCTTCCAGGTTTTCTCCATTTAGAAAGCTGTTTCGATGTAGGGTTGTGATATATGGCTTTAATTATGTTGAGGTATGTTCCCTCCAGTCCAATTCTCTCTAGAACTTTAAACATAAAAGCATGTTGAATTTTGTCAAAGGCCTTCTCTGCATCTATTGAAATGATCATGTGGTTCTTGTCTTTGAGCCCATTTATATGATTTATGATGTTTATTGACTTATGTATATTGAACCATCCCTGCATCTCTGGAATAAAGCCAACTTGATCATGCTGGATGATCTTTTTGATATGTTTCTGTATGTGGTTTGCAAGTATTTTGTTGAAAATTTTTGCATTAATGTTCATTAAAGATATGGGTCTATAGTATTCTTTTTTGGTTGTGTCTTTACCTGGCTTTGGTATTAGAGTGATGCTGGCTTCATAGAAGGAATTTGGAAGTTCTCCCTCCATTCTATTTTTCTGAATAAATTAATTAGTATTGGATGTAGATCTTCTTTAAATGTCTGGTAGAATTCTGCTGTAAGTCATCTGGTCCTGGGCTTTTTTTAGTCGGGAGGTTTTGTATTACTGTTTCAGTTTCTTTTTGTGTTATGGGTTGTTTAAGCTGTTAATCTCTTCTTGGTTTAGTTTAGGTGGGTCCCATGCCTTTAGATATCTATCCATTTCTTTTAGGTTTTCAAATTTGGTAGCATATAGGCTTTTAAAGTATTCCCTTATAATGTTCTGTATCTTTCTGGTGTCTGTTGTGATGTTTCTCCTTTCATCTCTGATTTTGTTGATTTGGAGGTGCTCTTTCTTTCTTTTGGTCAACTGGGCTAGCTGTCTGTCAATCTTGTTTATCTTTTCAAAGAATTAGCTCCTGGATTCATTGATTCTTTGTATTATTTTCTTTGTTTCGATTTCATTCATTTCTGCCCTGATTTTTGTTATTTCTTCTTGTCTGCTGGGTTTGGGTTTCATTTGTTGTTGCTTTTCAAGTGTCTGTGTTGCAACGTTAAGTCATTTATATGTGTTCTTTCTGATTTTTTGATGTAGGCACTTGGAGCTAAAACTTCCCTCTAAGGACCACTTTCAGTGTGTCCCAGAGGTGTTGTTGTGTTGTATTGTCCTTTTTATTTAGTTACAGGAATATTTTTATTTCTTTCTTAATTTCTCTTTTAACCCATTCATCATTCAGGAGTGTGTTCTTTAATCTCCATGAGTTCATGTGGTGATTAGGGCTTCTTCGAGTGTTGGTTGTAAGCTTTATTGCATTGTGGTCTGATAGAATGCGTGGAATTATTTCAGTCTTTTTGTATTTGTTGAGGTTTGTTTTGTGCCCCAGTATATGGTCTATTTTGGAGCAGGTTCCATGGGGTGCTGAGTAGAAAGTGTATCCTTTGGAACTTGGGTCGAATACTAGGTAGATGTCTGTTAAGTCTATTTGATATATGATATTGTTTAATTCAGATGTATCTCTGTTTACTCTCTGCCCTGTTGACCTATCTAATGGAGACAGTGGGGTATTGAAGTCCCCTACTATTAATGAGTTGGGTGCACCAGAGTTTGGTGCATAATATGTTCATGATTATAATATTTTCTTGGTTAATTGTTCCTTTGACCAGAATGAAGTAACCCTCCTTATTTCTTCTGATGACTTTTAATTTGTAGTCTATTTTGTCAGATATTTAGTTTTAAAGTCTATTTTCTCAGATATTAGAATAGCTATGCCTGCTTTTTTCTTAGTATCATTTGCTTGGTGTATTTTTTCCATCCTTTCACTTTAAGATAGTGTCTGTCCTTGAAAGTGCGATGAGTTTCTTGCAGACAACAAAAAGATGGGTCTTGTTTCTTAATACATTCACCTAGTGTGTGTCTTTTGACTGGGGAGTTCAGTCTATTAATATTTAAAGTTATTAATGAAAGATAGGTATTGAATCCTGTCATTTTTATTTCTGTTTACATTCTTGATATAGCTGTACCTTTTCACACTTATACCTCTTTGTATTGCTCCCAGAACTCTCTGTAGGGCTGGTTTTGTGGACATGAATTCCTTCAGCCTATTTATGTCATGGAAGATTTTTCTTTCCCCTTCCACTATAATAGACATTTTGGCTAGGTATAGTAATCTGGGTTGGCATCTACAGTCATTTAAACCTGGGAATACGTTGGTCCTGGCTCTTCTGGCTTTCCTAAGGTCTGGATCCTCCAGGAAAGATTTTGGTGTCAGGAATTTGGGGGTTGGACTGGCATGGGAGCTGGGCCCTGGAAAGAGCTGGGCTAGGGCAGCTGGTGGCTGTTCCACCCAGAGATGTAAAGGAAGATGTGGGCAGGAAGCAGCCCCCGGGGCCCCTGCTGATTACACTGAGGAGCTAGTTTGGTCTGGATGCATGGACCAGGAAGAGGAATGGTCAACCCTGGCATCCAGGAAAGAGGCTAGTGGGTTTTGCAGACCCAGGGAAGCAGAGGGAGGTGATGGAGGGGCCAGGCCCAGAAGCAGTGCTCCTGGGGACCAGATAAGGCACTGAGTTGGTCTCGATGCAAAGGATCAGGCAGCAGTGCTGGTTCTCCAGGTGTCTCGGGCTCCAAGACAAGGAATTGGACAGGACCCAGGCTAGGAGGAGAGACTGGTGGGGGAGATGGGAGGGTGAACGAGGCTGGGAGAGTCAAGGCGTGGAGGGCATGACAGACCTATCCCAGAGAGAAAGGCCTACTTGTTGGAGAGATGCCTGAGGGTGGTGCAGGCCCAGGGAAGCAGAGGGAGGTGATGGTGGGGCCAGGCCCAGAGTGCTCTTGGGGACCTGAGAAGGAACTGAGTTGATCTGGATCCTAAGGATCAGGAAGCAGTGGTCATTCCGGGGGTACCTGGGACACCAAGATAAGGAATGGGACAGGATCCAGGCTAGGAGGAGAGACTGCAGGGGAGATGGGAGGGTGAATGAAGCTGGGGGAGTCAAGGTGCGGAGGGCGTGATGAGAGAGAGAGGCCTGCGGGTCAGAGAGGCCTGTGGGTAGTGCAGGCCCAAGGAAGCAGAGGGAGGTGAAGGCCGAGATAGAATCTTGATCATGTCAATTTCTACTTTGTGAAAGTGGGAAACTGACTTAGTGTTTGATGCACCATGGCCACTTCAGCAGTGTTTGTTCTTTACCTAATTCATAGGTTTATACCGGTGTCTATTCCTTATCTGAACTGACTGCATCTTTTACATATGATTCTTTGGATATGGGATATATTTTGTTTTTGTGTTGTTCATACTGATGGTTTCTTGATCTTTCCCCCTTTTCTAACAAATTTGAGATAGGAAAATACAATAGTGATCCATTACGGTCGCAGAGGTAGTCTTTCATTTCTTGACGTGCGGGGTCAGCTATAGCTTCTAATGGCTCATTTAAAGCTGGTGTAGGGATTTGAATCTATAGCTGTGGTTTTAATAACTATAATCCTATTGCATGTCACCTTTTCTGATTGCATTATTGGTTTTGTATATTTGAGTTTATCTGTGCTGATTTCCTTGTAATTAGGAGTTTCATGTGTTTTAAATTCATTAAAAAAATCAAAGGGAAATCTAATTGGAATTATAAAATAACGTTGTGTGTTCCCATGAGAAGAGCTCTTGTGAAGAAATTATCACTGAACACTCAGAATGAACGCAAAGAATGCTTATGTTCATAATTAATAATCACCTTTGTGTATTGTGAGATTCCATAGATTTTAAAGAATTTTGTTTATTTTGTGAGTTTGAGCGAGTATGGGTATGCATGTACCACATTTGTGGAGGTCAGAGGGTTGCTTCTCGCCTTCCATCTTGTTCAGGTGGGCTCTTTTTCACAGTTTCTGTTGCTCTCCTGCATATTCCAGGCTATATGGCCAGGGAGCTCTCATGGGAATCCCCCATCTCTGCCTCCTTTCTCGCTGTAGGTGAGCTTGGATTACAGATGTGCACCAGTAAACCCAGATTTTTAAAAAATTATTATTTTTATTTTATATGTATTGCCTGCATGTACGTAAGTGCACCCATGTCATGCAATGCCGGTGGAAGTCAGAAGAGGGCATTGGATCCCATGGAACCGGAGTTACAGATGGTTGTTAGCTGCCATATGGATGCTGGGATCTGAATAGGGGTCCGCTGCAGGAGCAACCAGAGCTCTTAATTTCTGAGCTATCCCTCGAGCCCCCAAATCCAGCTTTTTATTTAGATTCTGGGTAATTGAACCTAACATTTTGCAGCCAGCACCTTTATCCTACTGATCTGACTTCTGGCCCCAACTTGACAATTTGTATATTGACTCTTTCTTTGACTTATTAAAATTGTTGTCTTCATCACTTAATATCCTGGAAATATGCTCAAGTTCATCTTTAAACTGGAAAAAAGAAAATCAATTAGTTATTAACTTGGATTCTAATGGGACGAGACTGGAATGGAAGATTGGCAGATAGAATAATATATAAACATAGGCGCCTATGAGTTCATAAGAATGTTCTGCATTTCAACTTTAAAATCAGTTTTCCTTTCTTTCCCTTTTTGTTAAATAAAAAAAGAGCAGTTGGTGCTCTTAACTGCTAAGTCATCTCTCTAGCCCCTTAAACTACAAGTGTGTAGTTTTGCATTTTCTACTTATTTTTACATTGTCCTGTAGAATGTTTAATATGTTAATGAAATTATGTATTTTTTTGCTGAAAAGAAAACAATCCAACAAAAATATGAGAAATGTTTTCAGTTGTCTAAGGCTAACGTTGACTTAAATAGGTCTAGGTCTTCATGGTTGACAGCTGCAGAGAATTAGCTTTCTCTTTCTTAACAAAGAAAGCAAATGGAGCCGTAAGACATTTATTGCCTTTTCTGTCATCATAATAATAATGTATGTATTTAACTTCTGCAGTTCCTTAAATTGATTCAGTGCTAAGCTGCCTACATTACGTATAATAGGACTGACAAGTGAAAGCTGCAGCACATATTTGCGTGGCAAAAGGAAGTAGTGATTGACAGCAAACTCTCTGTCTACAGGAAACAGTAGTGTTGTAGAGCTCAAAAAGGGCCAGATACATAATTCTTAAAATTGTAGAGCAGATTCATGAAACGAAATTTGGAAAGGGATTGTCACTTGGTGTTTTTGGTTGTCACTGCGATCTTGGCTGTAGGTGTGAGCACAGATGGACTGAATCTCACCTGACTGATGTACATGAAGGAAATTTCCTTTAAATAAATTAGTACTTGAAATTTAAGATGGATCCTTCCACATTATAGATCAAATTATGATTTTATACTCAGTAACTGAATATTTCCTTCAACTCTACCCGAGTCACTATGTAAAGGCATAAAATAGTACACCTATTCAAAGAAGAATTTTTTTTTTTTTTGGTCTATTTGAGACAAGGTCTCCCAGTAGCCCGAGCTGTCCTGGAACTCACTATGTAGACCAGGCTGGCCTTGAACTCACAGAGATCCGCTTGCCTCTGCCTCCCAAGTGCTGGGTCTACAAGCGTGCGCCACCATGCCTGGCCAAAGAAGAATTTTAAGACCATAAACTGAGCTGTTTTCCTGTGACAAAATATCCATTTTTCCATGTCCTAAATATCATTTCTGGAAAGATAATCATATATGTTTGGTGGTTTCTTTTGGTCATAGTAGCTAAGTGATCCTCTTTGGAAGTATGCAAAATAGTCTACCTTTTTTTGTTGCTGTGACAAAATACCAGGAGATATGACTAAAAAGATATTTGGTGATTACTGTTGAGTGATGCTCTGTGACAAGAGTACTAGGCTTCACAGAGTTCAAGGCAATGCTTCTCAGTGTGTGCCTCTGGTAGGGGGGAGGGAGCCCTGTATCCTTGTGTACTGGCAGCCCCTACTGGCCATTTGTAAGAGCAATATTGACCTGTTTTTTCCATTCCAGATTGTTGAGCTTGTATACTGGTTCAGCTCTCACTTTTTTGGTCTTAAATCTCATTATTGTTGTTTTTAGAAGACAGCTTCATCAGTTGAATGTCTTGATTTATAGTTATTAAAAGGGCTGCTAGTCTAATGTTTTCCTCAATAATCTAACATCGTAAGTGGGTGGAAATTGTTTAGAAGCTTGAAAGAAGCTATGAACATAACTCTTCCTGAAAAATAATTTCTATCTAATAGGTAAGACAGATTCATGTTCATAAAAATTTAAAATACTTTCTCAGTTGGAATTCTTTTAGTGTAATCCAGAGATTAGTCACTTACTTGTGATTGACAAATAACACCACTCCTCTGAAGGAAATCTTTGCTTCAGTGATTAAACATACATTTAATCTTTTAGATTTAGATGTACTACTAGCTTTATGTGTTTTCAGGAAGTGGTAGTGAATTATTACTGTTTTATGAATGAAATACCTCTGAGAGATGGCAAGAAGTCATTCCTAGACTATAAGTCTAGATTGACAGCTACAGGTAAGTAAAAAAAAAAAAAAAAAAAAGGAGAATGGTAGAAAATTACAGGCTACTGTGATTTTAAGGGTAGAGACTTCTACAATATTTGATAGAACTTTGTGTTTACTGAATAATTTAATGATAATAAATGATTTCTCAAGAAAATATGTCAATGTCTTGACAATTCAGTTCTATCAATGGCTTTACTAATCTCTAGTCAGTTTTGAATGTCTTGGCATTTTCATAGAAGACACCCAATAAAGTATTTCATCTTCTGTTTCATTCATAGTAGAATACTAGCAGTTTTCCCATTCTTCCATGTTTGCTGACTTCTTTTTTTAAAACTTTAAAAATTTTTATTTATTATTTTTATTTTATGTGTATGTATGTATTGCCTGCAGGTAGGTAAGTGCGCCTGTGTCGTACAATGCCCGCGGAGGTCAGAAGAGGCTGTTGGATCCCCTGGTATTGGAGTTACGGACAGTTGTTAGCTGCCATGTGGGTGCTGGGGTTTGAACCCGGGTCTTCTGCAAGAACAACCAGTGTTCTTAACTACTGAGCCATCTCTCCAGCCTTGATGTTTTCTGACTTAAAATTCAACCCATACAACCTGGCCATATACTTTTCTGTAAGCATTGCTCTTATTACATCACACATTAAGAAAAAATACCAACAACTTAATTTTTCTTTGCTTCAGAAGTGAAGAAAAGTTGAGAGGTATAGCAACAGAGAGAGAAAGGTCAAAGGAGTACTGGGCCAGGACGCGGAAATATAGACTTTGCCCTTGGTTCTTCTTATGTGGCCTTAAGCATACAAGCACACATCTCTCATCCTGTTTCCTGATTGTGTGAAGATTATTTATTGTCAAAATTATTTATTGATGTGTGGAATTGCTATACTATAGACTAAAAAGCCAAAAATACAAGTCTAGGCTATCTTTCAAAGGAGCACTTTGTCCACACTATACCTGGTATATAATAACAAATCCTGTTTGATAGAGGCATCCTATTTTCCCAAATTTTTATTCTCTTCTCTAGTCTTTCAATTCAATCAAATTATCCTCATCTTTCCCCTGAAAGCATTGTCCCCATTGTCACATCTTTGTTATCCTCTTATTCTTTTCCCTGGTGAGAGTGTGCTCGCTCATTCATCTTTCTCAGACTGCTGTTCAAGAGTAGTCAAGCCTCTCATATCTCATATTTTTGCGCATTTTTCTACAATGACAATACTTACTATCCTCACCACTTACCACTGTATTTTGTTGTATATGGCATTTTATATTTTCATATAAAGTGTCCTCTGCATACGTTCTCTGTGTGCTGTAATCTTCTGGAGAATAGGGTAGTAGGTTTTTTTTTTTTATAGTTTCTACTTAAGGATATATTCACCAAGTTTGTAATTAGCACAATGATAAATTGGTGTATTTGCTGAAGAATACACCTAAGGTATTTTTATTTATTTATTGTTTTTAAATTTACTTGTATGAGCACTTTGCCTGCATGTATGCAAGTGCACTCATGAGTGCAGTGTCTATGAAGGCCAATAGAAAGAGTTGATCCCCTGGAACTGGAGTTATGGATGGTTGTTAGCAGCCGTGTAGGTGCTGGGAATGGAACCTAGGTCCTCTGCAAGAATAGCAAGTGCTGTTAATGTCTGAGCCATCTCTTCAGACCCTAGAGTAAAATTTGAGCAAGAACTATCAGACTGTTAGGAGCTTTTTATCAGATGTTACTTTGCTAACAAACCATTAGTACTCTGATTTACAGGGTCAATAATTCAAATGGTAAGGCCTTTGTGGGAAGTCTCTCTGGAAAAGAATGACCCATGGGCTATTATCACAGAAATGATTCTTCTGTTTTATTGAAGCTCCCCTTAAAATGTCCAAACAGGCTCTTATATATCAATATAATTCATTGGAAATATAAATTTAGTATAAAATGGCATTAGAGATTGTAGAGGTAAGGGAGAGACTTTTCTACTGATACACTTTTGAATTTATTTTGCATTTGCATATTTAGCTATTCAAATCAAACAAAGTACAGAAGTTTCTTGGATAGGTAAATTATCAAGCATTCCCACCAATGTATAAGTCTTTAGCATATATTTGCTTATGTTTAAGTAGTTAGTTGAGGTGAAGTCTTGTGATGTAGTCTAGGCTGAACTCAAAATCCTTCTGCCTGAGATTTCTGGGTTCTGGGATTGATAGATATAATCCACTACAACCTTGCACTTCTCTTTTACTTATTGACTCTATTGGGATATAATTTATTTATTTTATAGGAATAATGAATTTTGACAAATATATAAGTCATACCACCATCCCAATCAATATAGATACCATATCAGGGCATGGTTTTACATGCCTTGTAGTTCCAGCTACTGAAGCTGAGCAGGAGGATTGCTTGAGTGCAGTAGAGGCCAGCCTGGGCAGAATAGTGAGACCCTGAATGGGACGGGGAGAAGAGAGAGATCATTTCCATTGCTTTCTAAAAGATTGAGCCCATACTCCTTTTCTTTGCCCATGATCACAGCTTTGACCTTTTTACAATTTCATGTAAGTCATAGATAGGAGTTGCCACCTCCTTCTTCTGCCTTCCTACATCAATCTGTAGATATGTGCTTCATAGTCTTAAGTTGTATTTTTTAAAGAACAAAAATTTTTAATTTTGATGAAATACAATCTATTGATTTTCTTCTTTTGATTTTTATATTAACATTTTTTGTTGTCTCATCCAGGGTCACTTACATTGTCTCATTTTTTCTAGGAGTTTATAATTTTGACCTTATATATGTGTTACTATTTTATATGATGTAGGTTAAGTGTCTTGTCTTTCCACATGGGTATCCAGTTTTTCTAGCAATATTTGTTGTAAAGCTTATAATTTCTCCATTTAATTCCTTGACATTTTTGTTGAAATTTAGGTTACCATTTATATACATGTGGTTCTATTTCTCTTCCATTTTTGTTACTGTCTCTATGTAGGTATCCTATTTTTGATCACTATAGCTTTGTACACTTAATATTAGGTAGTATATAAGTACTCCAGTTTTATCTTACATTTCAAGTTTGCTAAAATTACCATACCTCCTATGCATTTGCATATATAATTTTTAAAGGTAATTAATTGTTTGTGTTGTGGTAGGAATGAACTCAGGGCTTTACACATGCTAGATCATGCTCTACCTCTGCGTTATCCCTAGCCTTCTTTTATGTTTTATTTTGATTAAATATTTATTATTTTTAATGTTGTGTGTATGAGTGTACTGCCTGCTTGTATTGAAAGTGCACCTGTGTTGTGCGGTGCCCCCGGAGGTCAGAAGAGGGCATTGGATCCCCAGGAACTGGAGTTACGGATAGTTGTTAGCTGCCATGTGGGTACAGGTAATCTAACCAGGTCCTTTGGATAAGGAGTCAGTGCTCTTAACTGCTGAACCATTGCTCTAGCTTGTTTTATTTTGAGACAGAATCACTAAGTTGCCCAGTCTTGCCTTGAACTCATTCTGTAGCCCAAATAGACCTTCAGATTGTGATCCTCCTGCTTCAGCTTCTTGAGTTGCTGCTATTACAAGCTTGTGCCACCAGGCCTGGCTTCATATAAAGATTTGTGAGCTTATTAACATTTCATTTTTTATAAGATCTGTTTCATCTTAAACAATATTGCATATAATGATCCAGGAACTTTATTTATTTATTTATTTATTTATTTATTTATTTATTTATTCATTTTGAGATAGCGTCTACCTATAGTTCCAACTGGCCACTATCTCATAGAGATCTGCCTGCCTTTGCTGGGACTAAAGGCTTGACCCATCATACCCAGCTATGGTATATGATATATTTCTTGGTATACTTAATTTTTTTCAATTTCTCTCACTATTGTTTTTGAAATCTTAAGTGTACATTAAAGACCTTTTGGATTTTTTTTAATGTATATGAGTATTTTGCCTACATGCATGTAAGTTCACCTGTGTGTGCAATGCCCATGGAGTCCAGATGAAGGCATCAGTTCCCCTGGAACTAGAGTTATGGATGGTTGTTTGCTGCCATGTGGGTTCTGGGAACCAAACCTGGGTCTTCTGCAGGAGCAGCAAGCACTCTTAACTTCTGAGTTATCTCTCTAGCACCAATTTACTACATTAAAAAATATTTTGTTTATTTATTTTTAATTTTATGTGTATGAGTGTATTGCTTGCATATATGTGAATACACCCTTGTTGCACAATACCACAGAGGTCAGAAGAGGGCTTCAGATTCCCCTGGAACTGGAGTTAAAGATGGTGCATAGCCACCATGTGGGTGCTGGGAATCGAACCTGGGTCCCCTCCAAGAGCAGTCAGTACTCTTAACCACTAAGCCATCCTAAAAAAGTTTATCCCTGTCAATTTTGATATTGTAAATGGCATTATAGATTATTAAAAACATTGAAATTATATTTTTAATATTATCATTGTTAGTATAATATAGTTGACCTTGAAATATATACTGTCATTAGTACAATACGTCTGGTATTGAATTATATTAGAGTTTTATATTTTGACCTTATAATTTTGTAATATTATAAAATTACTATTTCTAGTACTTTTTACTACCTAACCGCTTTGTTAAACATTTTAGAAATTTTTTCATAGATAATCATATCTGAAAATAAAGACAATTTTACTTTTCTTTCCAATTTGTGTAACTAATTTTTCTTGTTTCATTGCATTGTTTAGGGCCTGTAGTGCTAAGTAGAAATAGTAAGGGGGGATATCCTTGCTGTCTTCTTGACATTAAAAAGGACATATTTAGTTTTTTATGATTAAAATTACCATAGGAATAATTTCTTCCTGCATGTCCTTTATGAGGTTGAAGACCATCTTTTCTATTCTTGGAATGTTGCAGATTATTTAAAATGAATTGAGGTGATGTTATGCATTTTCAATAAATTATCTGAGTGATACTCTCATGGTGAAGCATTCTTTAATTCTGGTATGAACTTATTTTCTCATCATTTATTTGCCTATATAGTTGCTTTGTTAAGATATTGTTATCTGTCTCTGTCTGTCTGTCTGTCTCTCCTTGTGAATAAATACATATGTGTACATGAGTTTCTCTGTGTGAGTGTTGGCATGCCAAGACTCACGTGTGAAGGTCAGAAGACCACCTTGATTGTTGGTCCTCACCTTCTACCTTGTTTGAGGCAGGGTCTCTGTTTTCTGCTGCCTACACAAAGCTGGTGAGTTTCTGGGGATTCGCCTCTCTCCATAGCACATTGGCGATGGGAGTGCAGGAATCACAGATATGTGCTGCCATGTCTAGCTTACTCTAACATCTTATTTCTTGTAACTGCCATTAGAAGTATTTTAAGATGTGGTAAAATGCATGTTTTACCTTTCAGAGATTCTCTAAATGGTTAATTGTATCTAAAGTAAAGCAAAATGACTTATATAAGTGGCTTTACAGTATTTGTAAAAATTGATAGACTAAGTTTTATAACAGTATAAATTTAATATCGCTCCAATAAAATATATGAAAGTACATTTCACTGAGATTTTAATATTCAAATTATTTTCTTTTTATATAAAAATGCTGTGCACTTTTCTTATACATGCTTATATAGTCATATGTTGTTTAGGCTTCAACTTCTTTTTTAAATATTTCATTTGTTATTTTTATTTTGTGTGTATGAGTGTATTGCCTGAATGTGTGTAATGTTGTACACCTGTATTGTGCAGTGCCCACGGAGGTTAGAAGAGGGTGTTGGATCCCCTGGAACTGGAGTTATGAATGGTTGTTAGTTGCCATGTGGGTGCTGGGAATCAAACCTAGGTCCTCTGCAAGAACAGTCAGTGCTCTTAACCACTGAGCCATCTTTCCAGCCCTATTCTGCAACTTCTTTAACAGACATGGTGATTGTTATGATGTAACAAAATTTTAAAAGTACCCTTTAATTCTATTCACATTTCTACCTAACAAGAACATTCTTGGCTGGGGATTTAGCTCACTCAGTCCTTTAGAGGGCTTGCCTGGCATGCACAAGGCCTAGGTTTGATCTTTAACATTGGATAAACTGAGTGCGGTGTTACATACCTGTAATCCAAGCACTTGAGAGGTAGAGATAGGAGGATCAGAAGTTCAAGGTTACAAAGCAAATTTATGGGGTTTATGTGATTCTACCTCAAAACAAAGAAAGAACCAAACAAAAACTTCAATAACAAAACACATAAAAAATGAAATATAAAACAAACCCTCTATTTTTCTTTTTGAATTTTTTAATTGAATTTTTGTGCATTTCATACATAACATCTTAATCGTCTTTATACTCCCTTCCTCATTGGCCCCCTCCCATTGCCCCCTCACTGAAATTCATACATTCTGTCAAGTTAGTGTCCCCAGATGTCCCTCAGTATAAGTTCATTCACTGAAGTCCAGTCAGCCTATCTAGAGTCCCTCCCTTTAAGAAGATCAGCCCTTCCTCACTCAGCAGTAATCAGTTGTCAATAATTTTTTGACTAACTTGGGCCCTGCTGTCCATTTCCACAGTTCTGTGCTGGGTTTTTATCTGCTTAAGATTGCATGGGTCTTGTGCATGCTGGCACTATTGCTCTAGGTTCATATGAGAAGGGTTCCAGGAGCCTATAGGACTCTATTTGCATATGTTAATTCACCACCTCCCTGACTCTTACAGTCTTTCTGCCCTCTCTTCCACAGTGGTCCCTGAATCCTGGGTGGGTGGGTTTTAATATAGGAGTCCTGTTCAAGGACGCATACTCTGTAGATTCTTATTCTCTATTTTTGGCCATTTGTGACTTTTAGTGTTCCTGACCTTCTGCTGCATGAGGACGCTTCATTGATGAGAATTGGAAGATGCATTAGTGTTCTCTTCATCCCTTGTTCTTTGTTCTGTGAACCTTAGGTGTAGAGGATGCATCATAGATTGTGATGTAGGCTCTGGGCAATTCACAGACAACCTCTGTGTGTGACCAGTTGTGGAACTCTAATAATCCCTTTCTGTTGAAAAGAAGCTTCTTTGATGGTCGTGACTGGGATACTTGCCTGTAAATTTAAGGATCTATAGTTTGCACAAAGTAAGAAATTACATTTGTCTAGGGATGTGACAGCCTTGAAGTTTGCTCTAAGACCTGTGACCTCTCCACCTATGTGTATTTGGCTAGGTTTACAGTACCCTACATGAGTTTCCTCACATTGAGTGGGTTTTAAGTCTAATTAGGTAACTGTTGACTACACCCAAGATAAAGGTGCCATTACTACATCATTTGCTATGCTGGTCATTGATGTGAATTTTAGGCCTTGAAGCTGGGGTTGGACCATCAATTGATATTCTCCCTTACCAGCATGTGTAGTGCTCTCCAAAGCTATGAGATCTAGCTTTCAGGGGCAGTGGCTTCCAGGTCAGTTCCAGCTCCATCACTCCAAATCCTGTATTTTTAAAAAGTAAAGAGTTTTAAAATTGAATCACTATTAGGTGATGGGGACAAGGCTTGTAGATGTATGCCAGTTGTTGAGTCACCAATTTGACTTGACCTCATTGGGTGGCTTTTTACTTGTTAATGTTAAAGCCTTTATATGTACATCCAAAGTACATTCTGTGAACTTTAGGCTAAGGATGAAAACTGCCATTTATTGTGAGAGGTTGTATTTATTAAAGTTCTTTTGGAAAGTTGTAAATTTGAATGAACAGAAATGGTGAACTATATTAGATAATAAATAGAAAACTTTATTGATAGGTTGAAAATAATTTATTGCTCTTTTAACATACTTTTATGACTATTAAAATTTCAGCTTTAACAAGAGCATTATAAACATGTTCCTTTTATTTTTTATTTCTTGTTGAGAATCTGATCCCTCAGGAGAAGTTTTGTATCCCATAATCTTATAGCATGTTCTTACTTTGATAAATATTAAATATTATTTATTAAAATGATGAAAATTTAAAACTACTTGATAAATTTAAATTATGTGAAGTGAGATTTCATAAGGTAGTCCCTTTCATCATTTAATTTAAATAGTCCCTTCCTTCTTATAACAGTCATGACTTGAATTTTCTTTTCTGTGTAAATTTACTAAAGCTCTCTTAGAGGTAAATACCACCTACATAATGCTATAACATATGAACAAGTACCTGTAACTAAATCATTAAATGCATTGTTGATTCTTTCATATGGAAATATTTTATGAAATATCTCATGGCATGAGCTGCATTTGCATTTATTTGCTATATAGATAGACATAAAAGCCAAGGGAACAAATTACTCTGTTAAAAGCAGCCGTGGGGCTACTACTATAATGTAATATTAAAAAATACTAATGAAGGGGAAAAAATAAGAAAGAAATTGTCTCAGCTGGATGTTATAACTAAAGTGTTCGATTCGATAAATGTGTGATAACCTGTCATCCTACAAACTTTCATTTTAAGTAAAAAAAATCATCTGTAAGAACATTAAGCATAATAAAGACTGTGATAGAAGTTTTGAAAGACATTTGTCTTTTGTATGTATATTCGTAATAGGCTTTCGTTAAGAAGCTGTATGATCATCTGAGGAAGTACCATTTCTCATTCTAGAAATGAATAATGTATAGTTGGAAATGGTGAAGAATTAACAGTGATTTGGAGCTTGCTTTGACAGGGATTATGTGTAGCTTATAACCAACTAGTGTATCTGAATGTAATTGGTGATACAAGTATTTCTTGAGAATTTTGTTATATTCCCTAATAATCTTCATAAGCCTACTTGGAGGTAGGGAGGTAAGAATTAGCTCTGAGGCTTTGTGAAATCCTGTCTTAACACAAAGTATACAAGAATGAAATGATAAAGTGACACAGATAATATTTTATCACAATTTTTATCAATTTCAAGCATAATGCTGAGGAAAGCAAAGTTAAACATCGAAAGTTAGATTTTGGGGGCTCCCACATAATATTTATGTGATGAGTTCATAAGATAGAGAAACTAGGAAATAACAGTTAATTTTTCTAGCAGTGTTAAATATACTATGTAACATTGTTAATAAATAGTTTAGTTTCATCCAGAGATCTTTGAGGCATAACACTTTTTGTCTTATTTGAATTCAGTGGCTCCTCACAACAATTTGGTGTTGATTTAATTCTCATCTCATTAAAAGAAAACTATGTATCTTAGTATAATGTGATCTAAGTTTTAGAGCACATAATACATTTAGTATCTTTTTTTAGTACTTTTGGGTTTTCTCAGTCTGCTTTCCATTATTTGGTTTGTCACATGCTCTGTAACAAAGCTGATGAGTTTGTGCTTTCATACTAGTATAATGGAAGCAAAAGTAAAACCCAGGGGGAAACTCCTTAATGTGTTACCATGTTTGGAAATAAACAAATTAGGACTGGAGAGATGGCTCATGGGTAAGAACACTGGTTGTTCTTGCAGAAGACCTGGGTTCGAATCCCAACACCCACATGGCAGCTAACAACTGTTCATAATTCCAGTCCCAGGGGGGATCTGACAGCCTCTTCTGACCTCTGTGGACATTGCACGACATGGGTGCACTTACCTACATGCAGGCAATACATGCATACACATAAAATAATAAATAGTTTAAATAGATTTTCCCCTCAGTCTTGACGATGTGATTATTTAAAACCAAATGATGATGATGATGATGATGATAATGATGATAATTATAGATAGGTTACTGAAGGCTGAGATGATATCTCCCGAGAAGACTGGGAAAGCAAAGACTCCTAATCAGATTATCGAGGTACAGACCAAAAGGGGGAGTCAGAACAAAGCACCAAATCTTCATGTATGTGTCTGTGGCAAAATACAGTTATATAAATAAATATTGTTAACCATGCTACATATTACTTACACTCAACTTTGTTGCTTTTAGATTTTATTTTTATTCTTGTTGTATTTCTTCATCTGATGAAAAATGTCTTCACAAAGGAAAAGGGCCTAGTAAGTGTGACAATTTTGTTTTCAGTCCTTTATTCTGAGAATTTAATCAGTAGTATCTTGTCCTAGAACTTACCATGTGTGTCTTCCAGTTTTCACAGATGTGATTGGGATAGAAATCATTCCTGTTTATCTGAACGCAAACCCTTTGGTAAAATTCCTTTGATTCTTAGATAACTAGATGAAATGTGTTGCATAAATCATGCCACAGCAAACAGTTGTCACCTGGCACTAGAGCTTGATGAAATTTAAAAATGTTGGCTTGTTGCCTGCAGTGTTCAGTTACAGTTCTATAGAAAGTCTGCTTTTACAGATGAAACAGTTCTTAGTGTAATGTGAGATTGAGCTCTCAAATGATACGGCTTGTATGAGTTTATACTGCTATCCCTGCTTCGAACTCTCAAGACAAGATGCATTGAAGTATTCGTTTCATTTCTCATTACTCTCTCTGGCAAGCTAAAAAGAAAGTGGGGAAGGCCTTCGTTTTGGTGAAGCCCTTAGCATTTTGGCATACACTTTAAGGCACATAATTAGATTTTGGTTTTAAGATTTTTTTTCCCCTCAGTATTTACTGCACTTCAGACGTCCTCCTCACGTTTACTTCTTACCAAAATTTGACATGTATGTTACTTATTGTAAATTTGGTTTAACTTTTCCTTACAAAATGAGAAATGTCTAGTATGTGCAGAGGAAGGACATGAGCTTACACTCTTCAACTTTAGAATGAACCATAGTTCCAAGTCTGTACTCTTTGACCTTTCTTCAGAAACATCGCATTAGACTTTAATATTCTCAGAATTTGAAACTTTAGTTACCTTTAGAAAACCACACAGACACTTTTGATAATAAATATATGCCTACTTGGTTTAAGAAAAACTAAACAAATTAAAACAACAGCAACCACCTTGCAGGAGAGATACCATGATGACAAAGGTGACTTTTCCCAGGGTAAGAATTATTCATTGTACTCTGGCTCCCCTGACCCCAGTAATTTCTCCACGTGATGGAAATCTGAGTGCATAATTCATGGTAGTAGGACACTGGTTCTTTTCTCTCACTCCCAGCCTCAACCTCCAAAAGAAAGAAAAGAAAACAAAACAAACACGTTTGTTCCTATTTCCCATCCTCATTACTTTCCCATTCAATATTCTGTTTTTAACTTGACTCTTTAAATTTTTTATTTATGTTTATTCTTTATTTGTGTGTGTATGTGTGTGTGTTCATGTGAGTTCACGTGTGTGTATGTGTGTGTGAGAGACAGCGAGACAGAGACAGAGACAGAGAGGAGAGGTGAAGCCAGAAGTCAATTTTTGCAATTCATCAGGAGAGACCCACCTTGGTTTTTTGAGACAGGATCTCTCATTAGCCTGGAGCTCTCCAATTAATCTAAACAGACTGTGTAGTAAGCCTCAGGGATCTGCCTTTCGATACCTCCCAATTCTGGGATTACAAGTGGGTCATCATTCCTGGCTTTTAAATATATAATATATTAAATAATATATAACATAATATATAATATAAATGCATGGTTATTTATGTGTATGTGTATGTGTGAGTGAATGCCATGTGTGTGCAGGTGCTTTTAGAGGCCATAAGAGGACATCAGAGCCTTTGAAGCTGGAATTACAGGTGGTTGTGAACAGCTGGATGTGGATGCTGGGAACAGAAGTCCAGGTTCTCTGGAAGAGCATTATGCAATATAAGTGCTGAATAATCTCTCCAGCCTCTTTTTTTTTTTAAATGTGGAATCTATGGATCAAGCTCAGGTCTTTCTGCTTGCACGGCAACGGCTTACTGACTTGCATCCCCTGACCTGAATCTTTATTTGTATTTATTTCTGTAACAATGTAGTTTTCATATTGTTTCTTTGTATGTGTCCTAGGCTAATTTTAGTCTTCCAATGACTGCTTAACTTCTTCACTACTCAGCTCAGATGTTTACTTTGTGAAGACATTAGCAGCTCTTTGTACTTTTCACATAGCACTTATTTTTATATTGGTAATACACAAGGGTGTATTAATGTTTATGTTTCTCTGGATTCCTTGAAGGTCAGGGACCACACCTTAGGTATGGTTAAAGCATTGTTAAGGCAAAGTACAAAAAGTACAAAAGTAGTATGTAAAACAGAGACATATTGGAGGTTGAATCATAGAATGAATTTAAACTTGTAAAGACAATAAATGCCACAAATATATATTATGTTCAGAACATGGATAAAAACTATTGTTTGAAGCAGAAGGTACAATATTAGATGCTGAAGTCAATGCAGGGCTCTATAAACTCTACAACTGCTGGGTTGGTTTTAATTGCTCTGTCAAAATAAAACAATATTAAAATATAGTAAAGGCGACCTGTAATGGTAGCTACATAGTTGAAGTCAATGAAGTAATAAAGTCAATGAAGTCAATGCCAAAGCATTTTGATGCTCTCAACTAGTTTATACCCTGGCATTAAATGACTTTTAGCTAGAAATGGCTTAGTGATCTTTGAGCAATCATGATCAGTAGCAGAGGTGCTA
>NW_008345602.1:1770623-1812930 GCF_000622305.1 Nannospalax galili
GCATGGTTTCATGAAGAAGTGTCATGATACAACTTGAATAGTGTTTTCTAGTGTAGATGGGATAAGTTGGTTTTAGCAAGATTTTGGACAAAGTATCTTGATACTTGTAATATGTTCATGAAATAGGTGGTTACATTAGAGGTCTATTATTAGATCAGGTTGATTTATTTGTAGATGGTTGAATTAATTTAATGAATGGTTGATGTTGGCTTGGAGAGAAGTGTTTCTGTGTATGTCCTTTTCACGTTCTTCTGTTAGTCATTTTTACTACTGATGTAAATGAAACAATCCCATCATGTTTATATCCCATATAGTTGTCCCATCATGTTTACATCCTACATAGTTGGGGAGCAAAAGCTAATAGCTTGGATGAAGGAATCAGTGTTGAGAAGAAGCTTAGCCATCTGAAATGATTTGCTGAAGCTAAGATGGTCTGTAAATGGCTTATGTAAGATTTTGCACATAAGTTTGTGAGAATTAAATAGACATGCTTTAAGATGATTTTGTATGAAAAGGTTGGAATCTGTGAAATAATTTTTACTGCTATGTCCCACATTACTCTGGTTTTAATGTGTCCCCTCCAAAATTCACATGTTGAGACTTCATGATCAATCTGATGTCAGTTGTGTGTGGGGCCTGGAAAAGGCAACTGGATCTTGAGGGATCTTTCCTTCATGGATTTAGGCCATTAGTAAAGAGGGTTTTTGTAGCATTCTGTACCTGCCCTTCTGCCTAATGCATGTGAGGAAACAAACTTCCTCCGTTCTGGAGAATATAGTCCTCACTAGATACCTGACCTTGGCTATAACTTGAGCTTTGACTTTTCAACTTCCCAAACTGAGAAATTAACCTTTACTTTATACATCTTTTGGTATTCTATTATGGAATGGGAAACGAATAAGCTTAATAGAAGAGAGATCTCCATATGGATGAAAAGTTTATTTCCTTTACGGCATGAATTTATTTTAAATGTGATGCTGGGAATTAAACTCAGGGCCTCCTGCATGCTAGGAAAGTACTACTGAGCTATACCTCAATCCAGTTTTTAGTTTTGAAACGTATCTAGGAACTTTGTCTTAAAAGAAATAGTTAAATGAGTCATTGTTTTTCCATATTAGAATGAACTTTTATGTATGTATGCATGTTTTAATGAGAATAATGTTCAAACTAATACCTATTTTCAAATATATAATGACTGAAAGAGGAATTAGCCAACTCTGTATTTGTTTAGGTCATATAAGAAAGTAATAAATACATACTTTGAAAATGAACATTGTGCCAAGTATTAGGGATGAAATAGTGATTGAGAAAAAAATACTAACCTCCTTCTTACTACTTATGAGACAGTCTGTGGAAACAGCAGATATTAACCCAATAAGTAGAGCAACGAGAGAGAGAGAGAGAGAGAGAGAGAGAGAGAGAGAGAGAGAGAGAGAGAAACATCTAGTAGGGAAATTTGATTTGGTTGGTAAGAGAAAGAAGGAGAAGCCTTGTTTACATTGAGGGAGAGCACATTATGTAGGTGAAGATGGGGGAAAAAGGTTGTGGGGTGAACAAGTATGGTGATTTTGGAGGCCAGAACATCTGTGTGGTACACAAAGCATCTATACCAAAGGAAGGGTCAGGCCCTCCATCACTGAAATTCTTGGTTAAGAAGTTTATGCCTTATCTACAAACAGTGAAGGCATTTGCTAGTCTTACCTAGAATGTTATTTGATTAAAATTTGATTATAATTTGGGAGAATGTCCCTGGCTCTATTGTGGGGAATTTGACTGGAGTTGAGGCCAGACAAGATGTGGTGAGGTGTACTAGAACAAAGACAAAATTTTGAAGGCAGAAGATCTTGGGATGGATCCCAGTTTTGTCATTAACTAGCTTGATGATATTGTGCAAATTCTATTATTTCTTTAATCTTTGTTTAACTGTACAACCATTTTCTCATGTGTTTTATCAGCTTTGGATGTTTTTATATACATGTGAATGGCTTACAGACTGTGAAGGTTATAAATAAAATGGAAAATTGAGAAAAATATTAATCAATAGTGACTATTATTGAACTGATTTACTAATGGCCAGATGTATTATTTATTTATTTATTCATTTACTATCATTTATTAATGGTATAGAATTTATTTAGTAGTTCTCATTTTAGCTAATTTAAATAGCCAGTTCTTTAGAGTTTTTTTTTTTTTTATTCATTGTAGGTTTTAGGTTTTCATACTCCTTCTGTTATTTGCGGCAGTCATTATTAGAGGCAGGCTAACGTTTTAATGCGGGACCATGAGGTTTGGCTTTTTAGTAGTAATTGAGTAGCTTGATGTGGTTTTTAAATTTTAGATAATTCCATACACGTATACAACATATTATCATATTCACTGCACATTATCTTCTCTTGTCCTTCTCCTACTCCTGATGAACCCTTTCTCCTCCCCATCTTGTCCCTTTCATATTCTCTCTCCCTCCCTCTCTGTCTGTGTCTGTCTATGTCTATGACTCTGCCTCTCTCTGTGTCTCTCTCTGTGTCTGTCTCTCTGTCTCTGTCTGTCTCTCTGCATGTGTGTGCATGCAGCTCTTGTGCAAGTAGCCACAGCTGCTTTGTGTTCATGATTGCAATGGCTCTGTCATATCTAGAAGACACAGTTTCATACAGCTCCTCTCCATCTTCTGGTGCTTACATTCTTTCTGCCTTTTCTTCTGTCATGTGTCCTGGGCCTTGGTGGGGGTGACAAAGGTGTCCTGTGATGTGTTTTAAAATTAGTTTTATGTGAGTACTTTTCCTTATGTGTTTTTACGTGTGAAGCAAGAAGCAACTTTAAAGGAATCTTTTAGCAAAATAAAGCAAAGAATCAGAAAGTATAAAATTTCTACTTTATCTTTGGGTACCTTACTTTTAGTTTTTACCTTATCGTTAGTTACATTCAAGTACACAGAGACACCTGTGGGTTTATGCTGTAGAATGTTGTTTGTGTATATGCATGTGTGTGTATGAAGCCACACAAATACAGTAAAGATCATATGAGTGGTAATATACCTTTAGCTTGTGAAATGTTTTACTTTATAACTCAAAATAAAATAAAATAGTAAAATATGGGGCCAAGTATGTAGCTCACTTTGTAGAATGCTTGCCTAGTATGCATGAGGTCCTAGGTTCAATCCTCACCACTGCCCAAACTGGGCATGTTGACCCACACCTGTAATTCCAGCTCTCAGGAGGTGGAGGTAAGAGGATTAGCAGGTCAAGGTCATTTTTAGCTATATAAAGTGACTTCAGTACCAGTCTGGCTTACATAACACAATCTTAAAAACATTTCTGAAATATGTTGTTTAACTACAGGACAGGGAGGAAAGAAACATATTTTGTAATAACTTAGAAAGATGTATGTATAGTAACATTATCTGTTCACACATTTATACACTCAAAATCTCGAAGATTTGTTTAACACCTAAGATGTTTATGTACTTTTCTAACCTGTATTTTTATTAAAAATCAATTATATATGTTACTACTAGTCTCAGAAATGTGTATCCAAGTAAAATATAACATACCCACTTACAGTGAGTAAAGGCAGGAGGCCAGTATATATATAGTCTAGAAATTTAAACATGCACAATCTTATGGAAAAAATTTAAAGACAGATTCAATAATAGATCTTTGAATGCTTTAAGCATCCTTGATACCATCCTTGAATTTTTTTTATTGTCCATGACTCTAAACTTTTGTGATTTTATGCCTTTTTATTTAGGATATTTCTAGGCAAAGGCATATTTAGTGATGATTATCAGTTAATTAAGAAGCCAGCAATAATAAGGTCATTGTTTCAGGATACCTACTTGAGTAGAAGACATGTTGGAATTGTAGATCAGATTTTTCTGCAGACTTCCTTTCACCCTGAAAATGGTAGTCATAGATATGCCATCTGTCATGCTAAGGCTTTTGCATTTATTTTATTTGCTCTTCCCATCTACCTTATGAGGTATGAATAGTCTTATTATAGTTTTATCGATGAAGAAGCTTGCTTTAGTAAAGTTAAATAACTAGTAAGCATAGAGGCCTGTGTTCCATCCTAAGTATCCTTTTACTCAAGACTACTGGGGTATTTAAAACATCTGATTTGGTATAAAAGAATTTGACTGAAATAATTTTAGATTAATTTCTTGGAACTATGCTTCTTGATATCGTTCTATATTAAAAAGAGATAACACAGAGATAACAGATACAAAGTTGAATGAAGAAACTCTACTGATCTTTGAGTAACAATGGATTTTTGTTACTGCCATTATAATGAGGTTTTAAATAACTAGTGTATATACACAATAAAAAATAATTCAGTTAGTATAATAGTTTACAAAGGCAAAGTGTGTCTCTCCACTCTCTACTTCCCTTTACCCTACACAGAGGCAACCACTGTATCTTTCTGGTTATTAGTCCAAAAACAGTGTTAATGTGATTTGATCATTAAAATACGACATTTGATAGTCAAATTCTAAAGAACCAAACTGTAAAAGTCAAAATTTTCACTCCATTGACACCTGAGTGGGCCAAGCCAGGAAAGACAGGAGCTGGGATAGAGGTGAGGACAGGTCGGTCATCATCATTAGACCATGTTTTCATGTGGTAACAGAATGCCCTCTGCAACTGTCCTATTGTAGAAATGGGGACGTTGGTTATTAAATTACATGTATGGTTGCTTGGTTACAAATAGAGCAAACTCATATTAAATACTTTAGTTCTCCATTCTACTGCAGTGCAAGTGACCTCTGATTTTAGAGTATTGTGAAGAATTACACAGTTGAAGTAGTTTAAAATAGACTAAGTTTATATAGGTATGCTAAATAGGCAGATTTGAGAAAGTCAAAGGTCATAGTTGATCCTTCCTTTCATCCTTTTTCCTTCTTCATTCCTTTAAGATTTCTTCCCTTCTATACTTGTTATTTTATAATGGATTTATAGAAAACTATGTAGATAGTAGACAGTCCTCATATGGTATATTTCTTCTCTTATTAACAGGTTTCTCCACATGTTGCTTAGGGTAACAGAGTTTATTATTGTTATTATTATTATTATTATCTCTTTTTTCTCTATTCTCTTTAGAAGGAAAATCACTATACAGCCCATACTCAAGGAATAGAAACGTATGCTGCATCTCTATCAGGGTGGAGTATATAAGCAAATTATTTGAAGTACTTCCATAAAAGAGATTTATCTCTTTTCCATTTATTAATTCAATCATTTATTTATGTAAATAGACATTTTAAGAATATGCCATTAGATCACAATCCAATAATGCTTTATTGCTCAAATTACTCCAGTTTTGCCTATTAAGAGCCCTTTTAGATGTCCTCTGTTTTTCATTGATATGTTCTCATTGTTGTGATTTTTATTGAGGACTTTTTTTTCTTTTTGGTACTAGAGGATACATTAAATTCTATTTTTAATATTTCCTGTTCTACTAAAATAAACTACCTCTTCAATGAGCTCTGGCTCTGTTTACTGAGAATAATCATTGGACAAGATCTGTGTGCCTGATGTAATTGCAGCTCTTTTAAAACCAAATATTGAACCATTGTTCCAGATAATACTAAATTAGGTCATTATAATAATTAAAGTTTTCCTGAAAGGTGAAATTTGCCTTAGTTAATTAAATGGAATGATTCTAAGATTTTTTTTTTGTCTTTTTGAGACAGGGTCTCCCTGTAGCCACTATGTAGACCAGGCTGGCCTTAAACTCACAGAGATCCGCCCGTCTCTGCCTCCCCAGTACTGGGACCAAAGGCATGCACTACCACGCCTGGCCTAAGATTTTTTTTGTAAGGACAAAAATCTATGAAATTTGTTAGTCCTTTCTGTTAGTTATTTTTTTAAGGTCTGTCCTTCGTGTCAGTGCATTTGATGTGTCTTTGTGTGTGTGTGTGTGTGTGTGTGTGTGCGCACTCTCGAACAAAAAATCTGAGGCAAAACCTTAAAATATGTTAATTTGAAACAGATTAACTCTGGGCTATCGTAAAGACTTTCTTTATACTTCATAAGGAAAACTAACAGGCATGAACTCTATGAAATATATAAATATGCATGTGTAGTTTATATTTATCTGTGGAATACTTTCTTTTATATCACTAAGCATTTAAGTTTTATATTCAGTAGACAAAGAAAATATTTTATTGAGGAAAGGGGAAATTATTTTAAATGAGCAACAGTACTTTTTCAACGTTGTTAAATTATGTGGACAGTGGTCTTATCTAATTTTGTTGTTCTGAACATTGTTATAGATTTTTGTGTTTCTGATATTAGAAATGGGAGTCTATTCATCTGGTATATTTACAAACAAACCAGAAAACTCTTTTCAGAGGCTTTATAAGAATCTGTATGTTTGTATTTGTAATCTTAGTTTTACCAATGAACATTTGTGAAAGCCTATTTTATATTCGAACTACTTTTTAAGCCCATATTCTCTCTTACTTTTTAGCATTTTGCACTTCAATAAGCAAGTGAGTTTGTAAAGCTTAGCAAGCAAGCAGTAGAATCACGAAACCTAACAGGTATATAAAATGTTAAAAAAATAAGATTCAGAATTTTATTTATCTTAATGTACAGTATTTTAATTTTCTTTTAGTTTTAACTATAAAGAATTGTCTTTTTAATCAATGTAAGTAGAAAACTGTTAAATAAATGGAGAACTTACATATACATTGAATAAGAAACAACACTAGTGAGGAATGAAACCAGCAGGCAGAAAATGAAGTAGCAATAATGAAGCAATCTCTAGTGAACACAAAGCTGCGACTTAGTGGCTGGAAAAAGCCCGGAGAGAGATGCCCAAGGAGCCTTATAATGAAAACAGTTGGAAAGGCTTCAGATAGATGGAGAAGACTGTAAGGATGAAGAGATAAGAAGAAGTTAAAGGTGAGTTGAGACTGACGAAGGATGCCAGGGAAAATGTGAGAACTGGAGTAGCTCAGTTGAGACTGCAGAAATCTTGAAGCCAGTGCTCCAAAAGCTTAGACCGGAATCTGGGACAGAGTGAAGCTTGAATTCAGTGTCCACAGTGTGCAGGGTGCTGCTGTTGCACTAGGTGTTGTGCCATTTAATTCTTAAATCAACTCTTTGAGGGTGAGTCTTAATAGTCAGCAGATCTAGGGATGTAGAACATGGCGCAAACCTTGTATGAACTAACTGGAGATAAACTCAGACCAGGACATCGCTTTTAACTTCAAGGTAGTTTGGGAATCAAGATAAAAATAGAAAATCAACTAGCTATAACATAGGGGCAGCCTTTTGGAGTCTGGGGCAACCATTAATACTGTTTTGGAATTTCTTTATTTATTTAGTTAAGAGAAATGTTTAAAATAGCAGCTGTTAGGTTTAGATAGTTTAGAGAAGTTGAAAAATTTCGGTTATAACTGTCTTCTGAGGACCTCAGAATGGACAAGAGTCTCATGGTGACAGCTGATGGTGCAAGTGTGCAAGTGAGGTTGTTTGGATATTTTTAGCTACCTATTCATTTTAAACAGGATTCTTTGTCAGAATCCCTTGAAGAGTATTTTCAGATTCTTTTTAGACTCTGTCATACCGGTTGTTAGTGCATTAGTCCATTAGTAGGAAAAGAAAATGGCTAAAACTACTGTGAATTTTAAGAATATATTTTTAAAAAATGGTTGTTTATACCTACAGAATAAATCTCAAGAGCAAATTAATTATATGTCTGTAGTTCTTGAAGTCAAGTAGGCTAAATGAGGGAAAAGTATGATTTAATCTTGCTTTACTGCTGGCCAAATCTCTAGACTAGCCATTTTTTTCCTTTTAATAAAAATCCTTGTGGTTCCTTGTCTTCCCATTAGCTCATAGTTGAGAGGTCTGCTAAGTTGACTGTGAGATGGAGTGTATTAAGCTTGCCTGATTAAAATTGTTCACAAGAGATCAAGCAGACAAGGGACTTTTAACATAATTAAAAAATCACTACTCGCCTTTAAAGATAAGATTTCAGAGGTTTTTGAAATTTATATCCACCTGTAGGGAAGTGTGTTTATGTAATTAGATTCTGGTTCTCTCATGAACCTTCTTACTTAATTCATGCATGTTATCCATTTATGTAATATTATCTTCTTGTACAGGAGTCACAAAAGCTGTTTAGAGGAGCCAGAACCAGAGAGAATGAAATGTTTCCCTTGGTAGATCACAATGTGATACTTTAAAAAAAATATTTACTGCCTTACATTAACCTGTTTATTTATGAAAGGAAAAACAATAATAAATTTGAAGATAGAAATGGGAAAATCAATGCACATTGTAGATCCTGTGTTCTGAGGCTAATCTGAGAAAATTATACCAGCTTTTGGGAAATAGTCTGTTTAGTGGATTTCTTAGCACTGAGTTTTTGTTTTCCTTTTGTTTTTCAGTTCCCAAACTTTGCATTGCTGGACTCTGAAATCATTCAGTTATTCCCATTTTACTATCATGTTTCAGAAAAAAAATGATTATCCTTAATGTGGTTTAAAATTGTGCCTCTTTTGTCCTTTGGAAGCCAAGACCACTGCTGTAGAGTGTTTGAGTACTTTACTCCAGAGAGCACCTCACGTTTTTGAAATTTCCTGTGTGTTTTAAAAAGGCATTTTTAGTTCTTCTTCAGAATGGAGCCTTTGCAGCATAAATCAAAATGCTATTGCCACAATGAGAGAGCATTTGAGAAGAAAAATACCAAGGTGTGAACTTTTTTCTCCAATTCCATGTATAAGTCACTGAATTCAGACTAGGGGCTTCCATCATGAGAATACTTCTTTACTGCAAAGAATAAATATGTTTTCTTTTACCCAGAAGATTGCTTTAGAACATTTCTAATATGATTGAAATGCTCCCATTAGTTGAGAATGACTCCTAAAGCTTAAGTAGTTTTTATGTCATTCTGAATTAAAAATAGTTATATCAGTTCCATTAGTTATAACATAAAACAACAGTATATATAACAAGAATCAAATCTCTTTCCATATCAGGTATGAGAAGACAACAAGACAAGTAGAAACCCCTCAACCTAAACTTTAGTAGAATGATTCTGGTTATTTTTAAGGCAAGCCCTGAAAAATATTTTGACCAGACAGGAAAATATTTTAATTTAAACTCACAAAGAACTGAAAGCCTGGAATTTTAAATGATGGAAGATTTTAAATTTTTTGATGTTTCATTATCTTTAGGAGGCAAGTACTAAACAAGGTTACATCTTGAAACAGTATAATCTGTGAATAGTTTTATTTGTAGGAGGAGGTCATGAAAACACTAGTCCTCTGGCTTCTCCACAAGTAATCAGTGTGGTTAACAGATCTCCTGGTTCCAACAATTTTAATGACTTAAGAAATCTTGCAACAAATTATGTATTGCTTTTACTTTTGATGAATTTACTTTGACAGACTGCACAATCAACTTAGATAATATTTAGATAATAATATAGAATTAATATAATATATTTTATGATTTTGCTGACTGGTATACCTCTTATACATTGTAATATATATACCCCACAAAAACGTCCTTAATTTCAGACACTGGTTAGCATATTCCTTTGTTTAGTCATTCACCTGTTGACCATGTTGACCAGGTTAGACTTTACCTGTTAGGAGTAAGAAGGTACTGGAAGAATTAAACCTGAATTAGTAACATGAGAATTTTTAAATTATTAAACACTAAATCAGATGGGATTACAGGAAATTTTGTATGGGAAGCATTCATCAGATGGCCCTTATTTCTTTAGTGAACAAGGAGGTGTTTATATAACATAAAGTTGTGGACCTAGGAAGATTTGACTATGCATACACTATTGAATGATCTCCTTAGATTTCCTCAACTGGAGCTTTCATCTATAAAAATGAAGATAATAGCTATTTAATGTATTGTAAATTACATGTGTAAAAGATACCTTGCTCAAAATTTCTAGGCCTATAGTATCAATATAGTAATTGGTAGCCATTATTAAAATCTTAAATGTATGATAAATAGAAATTTGTGACACATACAAACAAAATGCAAAACACAAAACTGTATCCCCAAAGACTTATTATGTGAAAGATAACCTATCACGCCATTAATGTGGTATCTTCATTAACTATTTCTTATATTCCCAAAAGTTTTAAACCACTCAAAATGCATAGGGAGCTCCAGTTGTCAGTATATTTTGATAATATAATTGATAAAGCTTCCTTTTGATTTCTATTCCATGGCTTAATTACCTTATGATGCCACGTAAGACAGATCTAATAAGTATTTTATTTATGCTATGCTATCTACCTTTTGCCCAAAGCTATCATTACTTTTCTGAGATGTCTTATTTCCATGTTCAAAGTATTCCCATATTTTCCAGATTTTCTAATTGTTGAATGTAAAACATTTTTGAGGCTTTTATTTTGCATCGGGTAAACTGTACATCTTTAATGAATATACTTTGTACAATTTTGATGCAGCATAAATGTAAAATCTTGGCTATAACCTATGAATATACTGTTACCCTCAGAGTTCACCTGGATCCCCTTGTAGTCTTTCTCCTGCCGTCCCTGTCCAGACAGCCCAGGTCCTTTCCCACTCCTGCAGTCACTCACCTGTTTTCTATCACTAGCTTTGTTTATATTTCCAGAAATTGATATAAATAAGATAATGAATTATGTATTCTTTATATCTAGCTTTTTATTCATTCATACATTTTTTTTGTTTGTAAAAATAATTTATTCCTTTTTTCTGCTCTATTGTATTATATCATATGGATCTATCAAAATTGGTCTATCCATCGTCAGTTGATAGCAGAAAGGGTAAAAAATATATGCAATTATCTAGTTATTAACAATTATGATTACAGATGTTATGTCCAGTGATATATATAATCTGAAAATGTACCTAGGAGTATTATGGATGGATTAATAGTGGGTATTTGTTCTTTTATTGAGCTTCTGTATTCTCATACAACAATTCTCAGTCAAACCCAGACCCTTTCCCCCATTCATGCCTCTCCCACCCTCCCACTGGACCCCATGCACTCCACCACACATGATAAGCCCTATCCAGTCAAGCATTTGCAGCCAGATGTCCTTCGGTGCAAATTTTTCCACTGGAGTTCAGTCAGTCCATCCAGAGATCATGTGCAAGGCATACTCTCCCCTACCCAGCAGCAACCAGCCTCCAACACCTCTCAGTTTAGATCCCACCCACCACCCATCTCTGTTCTCCCCTCTGGACTCTTGTTCAATTGAGTTGACATGGGTCCTGTGTTCATTGCCACCATTGCCACAGGTTCACATGTGCAAGTTTCCAGTGGCCTGAAAGCCTCTGCTTCCCTGTGTTCATGAACCAGCTCTTATACAGTCTTTCTGCACCCTCTTCCTCAGAGGTCCCTGAGCAGTGGGTGGGTGAGGTTCAGTATAGGAGTCCTGTCCAGGAATAAACACTCTGTAGTTTCTTATCCTTTAAAACTTGGGCAGCTGTGGCCTTTCATGTGCATCACACTGTGCTGTACAAGGAAGCTTTACTGGTGAGAGTTGAGGGATGCATTAGTTTTCTCTCTACCACTATGTTCCATGAGCTTTAGTTGTAGAGGTTCAACTGTAGATGTGTCACCTAGTACTGGGCATCTCTCAGATGTATGTTTTCTATGACTGACCAGTTGTAGAATTCTGCATTATCGTCCATCTGTTGCAAAAAGAAGCTTCTTTGATGAGTGGTGTGTGATATGCTTGTCTATAAATATAAGGAAACATATTTAGCATATAGTAAGAAATTTCATTTGCCTAGGGATGTGAAAGACATAGGGCTTTCTCTAGGACCTATGTACTTGACTGAGTTTACAGTGCCACCCATGAGTTCACAGACACTGAGAGGGCTTCAAGTCTAATTAGATAGCTGTTGATTGCCCCCCCCCACCCAGATAACAGTGCTACTACTGAACCAATAGAGGTAGTTTGCCATGCCAGTCCTTATGATTAGGTTTTAGGGCTGGGTTGGACCATTTATTATTTTTCTCCATTGGTAGTTTGCTTATCATCATCTAACATTATAATAGCCAAACTTCAGTTAGAAGGCTTCCAGGTCTATTACTCTTCTCTTGCTTCATGTCCTCTATCCAAAGTATGTCCAGTCTTCAGAAGAAGGGCCTTACCTACTAGTCCTGAGACACAACCAAGAGGTTTGGCAATAGCTTGTGTTATTCTGGGAGTCTCCTAGACCACTCCCACCAACTACTCTAAGGGACGTCTCCTCTGTCTGGCATTGCAGCTCCCAGGTATACACACACACCAATGTTCAGACACTATATGTGAACCTCAGTGGGGTCCCGAGGGCACCACAGCCCTCTCTGGTTTCCCAGCCCTCCAAGACACACTCATCTCCACTCTCCTTCCTCCCATTCTGTCCTCCTCTTTCCTCCCCAGTCCCAGTGCCCCATTATGCCCACCCTCCTCTCAATAACACCCGCCTCCCACCATCCCCCTTTTTCTAACTCCCCCTCCCCCCACAGCATGGCCCCTTGCATATCCCTTTCCCCTCTCCTCCACCTTACATTCCGACTCCCCCTCCCTGTAATATCTGTTCCCTACTACCTCCATCCCAGGTTCTTTTTTTTTTCCTTTGCCTCTGTGTATCCTTTCCATTTTCCTGACTACTGGTGCTACATCAGAATTTATATACTCACATAGAAGGGATTGACGCTATAATCGGCAAAGGAGGGAGAACATATGTCGCTTGCTTTTCTGCCTTTGTGTTACTTCACTTAGTATAATACTCTCTAGTTCCATCCATTAACCTGAAAATTACATCTTTTCTTACTGTTGAGTAGAACTCCATTGTGTAAATGTACCACATTTTCATTACCCATTAGTCAGCTGAGGGACATTTAGGTTGTTGCCATTTCTTAGCTGTTGTGAAGACAGCAGCAACAAACATGGATGTACAGGTATCTCTACCGTAGGATGAGTCCTTTGGGTATATGCCAAGGAGTGGTATCACTGGATCATATGGTAGGTTCATTTTTAGTTTTTTGAGAGTTCTCCACACTGCTTTCCATAGTGGTTGCATGAGTTTGCATTCCCCACCAGCAATGAATGAGCATCTGTCTTTCTCTTCATTCTTGTGAGCATTTGGTGTCTTTCATTCTCTTGATCTTAGCCAGTCTGACTGGGGTAAGATGGAATCTTAAGTGGTTTTTATCTGCATTTTTTTCTAATTACTAAGGATGTTGAGCACTTTTTAAGGTGCCATTTTATTTCTTAGCCATTTTTATTTCTTCATTTGAGAACTTTCTGTTCAGGTCTGTTGCCCATTGTTTTATTGGGTTGTGTATTTCCTTATTTCTTTGTTTTTTGAATTCTTTGTATATTCCGGATATTGATCCTCTTCTGGGTATGTAGCTGGTAAAGATTTTCTCCCACTCAGTGGGTTTCCTCTTCCCTTCCTTAGTTGTTTCTTTCTCTGTACAGAAGCTTTGTAGTTTAATGAGGTCCCAATTATTGATTGCTGACCTTAATGCCTTAGCAGTTGATATCCAATTTAAAAAATCCTTTTCCTGATTATATCTTGGAGGGTGCTGCCTATGTTTTCTTCTAGCAGTTTCAGAGTTTCAGGTTTTATAGTGAGGTCTTTGATCCATTTGGAGTTGACTTTTGTGCAGGGTCAAAGATAAGGGTCCAATTCCATTTTTCCACAGGTGGAGATCCACTTTTACAGAACCATTTGTTGAAGATGCTCTTTCCTCCGTTGTGAGTTCTTAGCACCTTTGTCCAATATCAGGTAGCTGAATTTGCATGTACTCATGTTTGAGTTTTCTATTGTGTTTCATTGATCTACGGGTCTATTTTGGGGCCAGTACCATGCGTTTTTATGGCTAGAGCTTTGTAATATAATCTGAGCTCTGGTATGGTGATCTCCCTCAGCATTGTTCTTTTTACCCAAGATTGCTTTGGCTATCCATGGTGTTTTGTGATTCCATATGAATTTTAGGAATTTTTTTTCTAGCTCTGTGAAGAATATCATGGTTTGTTTAAAGAAGCTCTGAAACTGGTTTTCAGCTTATTGCATAATTTTACATTCCAACCAGCATCATATGAGAATTATATTTCCTTACATCCATGCCAGTTCTTGATAGTCTTTTAAATTTTAGCCAAGTAGGTAATGGCTTCACTTTGTAGTATTAGTTTGCATCTTCATGGTGGGTGATAGCCTTGAGCATGTTTTCATGTGCCTTTTTTGCCCATCTTACTGTATATATATTTTGGATTTTATTTAAATATATTTCCAAGTTTTAATTAGATTATTTTGAGTTTTGAGAGTTCTTTATTATAAATTTAAGTCCTTTATTAGAAATTGTGATTTACAGATTCTTGATTGATTTTTTTATTTCTGTAGAGTACCTTTTAGAGAAGGTATGTTTTTTCCATTTTGATACAGTCAAGTTTATTTATTTTTTCTCTTTCATGAGTTGTAATGTTGCTATCATATATAATAAATTTTGCCAAACTCAAGGTCAAAGTAATTTGTTGTATTCTAGATGCTCTGTGGTTTTGCTTTTACTGCATTTAATTTGTAACCCATCTTTATAATAAACAGTGCTTTGGAAAAATTTTAGACTTGAAAAGTTGCTAAGGTAATACAGAGAGTTCTAGTATACCCCTCATATACTTTCTCCTATTATTAATGTCTTACATAACCATGGTGAATTTGTCAAAACTAAGTACCTGTAATTGGTACATTACTATTAGCTACACTTGAGCCTTTATTTGGATTTCACCAAATTTTCCCTGTAAAACCTGTCTTTCTTTCCTTGATTCCACCTTGCGTTGGGTTCTGATGTTTCCATCTTTTGCTCTGAACCTCATAGTTTCTCCATCATTCTGTGTTTTTCATGGCATTGGCAACTGTTAGCAGTATTTGCCATATTTGGAATAATGTCACTCAGCGGATTTGTGTGATGTTTCCTTTAAAAAAAACAATTTATTTGTTATTTTATTTTATGTGTATGAGTGTATTGCCTACATGTATTCAACTGCACTCATGTCATGCAATGCTGTGGAGGTCAGAAGATGAATCCTGAGCCCCTGGAGCTGGAGTTATGGATGATTGTTAGCCAACATTTGAGTGCTGGGAACTGAACCCTGGTCCTCTACAAGAGCAGCCAGTGCTTTTAACCATGGAGCCATTTCTCTAGCCCCTGATGTTTTCGTTTTAACCTGAATGAGGTTATGAGGTTAGAGAAGTGTCCTTTTTGCCTGGTGTCATGTTACACACCTGTAATCCCAATACTTAGGAGACAAAGGCAACAGGATTTCAGTATGAGTTCAAACCCAGCCTGTACTAGATACCCCCTTTTAGTACCCCTATCCTGGAAAAGTGCCTTTCTCATCATATTGTAATGGGACTGAGTCTAGTGTGTGTGTCAGTGAGAGGTTGGGGTGGCCTGGAAGCAAGGTCAGCATGTTAATTTTTTCACCCTTTCTACATTTTGTTCTTTGGAAGCTAGTCACTAAGTAAGTATAGCCCAGGGGTGATGCAGAGGTGAGTATATACAAAAATTATTGAAATTCTTCTGCAAGAAATAATTATCTCTTCTCCCCCATTTATTTATTTTTTATATTTATTTCAGACATTTCTACAGCATCTAACAGTTTTTCTTTTTTATTTCATCAGTATTCAGTGTGGATTCATATATGCTACTTCATACTTTAGACTATATTTATGTTCTTTGTTATTTTATTGTTCCTGTAGCTTAGGCCCTTTTAGATGGCTCAGTGTTCCTTTCACTTGCTGTTTTGCTCGCCTCCTCTCATTCTTTTTTTTTTTTTTAAGTTTTTTTTTGTTTTCTGAAACTACAAGATATCTAAGCTTATTTATGCTTTTTTTACCCTACTTTCCTAATAATCCATTTTTTAAAGGAATCCTGTTTTGTGCTTTTGAGGTAGATTACTTACAAACTAAGATCTGCACACGGGGTATGTGGATTGTGGCTACTGGATGGACTCTGCCTAGGTTCTCTAGGCCATGCAGATATGCTATACCTATATTTGTAATTACTTCTGTATCTATCCATTTTGTTTTTGTTATTTAAATATAAATGCATACCGAGGTCTCTGACTCTCATCCAGTTCTACGTAAATTCATTTTACCATGGTCAGTTATTAACGTCACTCTCACCTTATCTGTTTTCTTGTTATTTGAGCCTCGGTATACATGTATAGCAGCTTCAGAACTGCTAGCATGTAGCATGTAATCCATTTTGGGTTAAATTTCTGTATACAATTTAAAACATAATCAAGATTCTTTTAAATAATATTTTTATTTATTCTTTGAGAATTTCAGACATGAATAGATTCAAAATTTGGTTTTGAAGATTATTGTTATTCAGTTGTTCTAATAATTTATTTGTAGGCTGTCTTTCTTCCCCTACATTGTTTTTGCCTCTTTTTTCAAAATTGGTTGTCCATTTTTATGTTGTTCCTTTTGGAAATTCTTCATTGTATGCTTGCGGGTCATTATGATTTATATTCAAGTCTTCAAATCAGGTAGTAATAAACTTATTTTCTTTTTTCCCTTTAAAGTTGTTTTGGCTAGTCTAAATCTTGTCTATTTCCATCCGAAATTTGAAATGAGGATATCAATTCTTGCTCACAAGCATTTATTAAGAACCCAGCTTCTGGGCGTATTCCTGTAATCCCAGCACCTGGGAGATGAGGCAGGAACACCAGGAATTCATGATTATACCTGGCTACATAATGAGTTTGAGGACAGCCTGGGCTACTTGAGCTATTGTCTCAAAAGCAAAACAAAATTACTAAAAATAAGTTTCCTAAGATAATAATTTGTGGTACATTAATCTTTAGATCAATTGGAATAATTGTCATCTTAATAAGGTTGAGTCATTTAATCCATGAAGAAATTATAACTATTTAGCTCTTCAGTTTTTCTTAGAAGTATTTTCTTGTTTGACCAATTCTTTTATTTCTGTCTTTTCTTTTCCAGTATAGAATTTTCCTTTTTAAAAATATATTTTTATTGAATTTTTATGAATTTCATACAAAACATCTTAATTATCTTTATATCCTATTCCCATCCGCACACCCCCCTGCCTTGCACACTGGATTTCATGCATTCTAATGAGTCAAGTTTGTGTACCCAGATGTCCCACAGTGCAAGTTCATCTACTGGAGTCTAGGCAGCCTATCTAGAGTCTCTTCCTTAAAGATCAACTCTCCCTCACCAAGCAGTAATCAGCTGCCAATAGTTCTTCAGCTAAGGTTGGATCCTGCTGCCCATTTCCACAGTTCTATGCTGGAATTTTGTCTGATTGAGTTTACATGGGTCTTGTGCATGCTGACACCATTGCTATATGTTCGTATGAGCAAATTCCCAGAGGCCTGGAAGAATCTGTTTCCTTATGATCATATACCAACACTGGCTCTTACAATTTTTCCAACCCCTCTTCTGCAATGGTTCCTGAGCCATGAGTGGGTGAGGTTTAATACAAGAGTCCTAGCCAGGGGCACACTCTCTGCAGCCTCTTTTCCTCTACCCTTTGGCCTGTTGTGGCCTTCTGTGAGCATTGTATTTCATTGCATGAGGAAGCTTCACTGGTGAGAGTTGAGAGATTTCATTAGTATTCTCTCTACACCCTCTTCCGCTATGTTCCACGAGCCTTAGGTGTAGCCCTTCCATTGTAGATGTGCCATTTAGGGCTGGGCATCTCTCAGACTCTTATTTCCTGTATGTGACCAGTTGTGGAATTCTGTAAGTCTCCATCTGTTGCAAAAAGAATTTTTTTTTTTTGATGAGTGGTGAATGGTATACCTGTCGGTAAATATAAGGATCCATAGTTAGCATACAGTAAGAAATTACATTTGTCTAGGGATATGATAGAGGTAAGGTTTTTCTCTAGAACCTATGACCATTCCAGCCGTGAGTATTTAGCCATTTTATGGTGCCACACATGAGTTCCCTCCCATTGAGAGGGCTTTAAATTCAGTTAGCTAGCTGTTGATTACCCCTAAGATAAAAGAGCTCCTACTACAGTAGTGGCACTCTTAGAAGTATTTTTATAATTTTCAGCACACAGATCTTATACAACTTTTGTCAGTTTATCCTTAAGTGCTTTGTTATGGATGCTATTTTAAATAATATTTCTTTTGAATTTTAGCTTTCGAAGTTTGGTTGCTAGTAAATAGATAACCTTGAGTTTTAGATAGTGAACATTTTCATAACACCTTTAAAGCTTACTAGTTCTTGCAGCTATTTTATTAATTCATTTAAAAATATTATTATTTATTATTTTTATTTTATGTGTATGAGTGTATTTCCTGCATGTGTGTAAGCATACCTGTGTTGTGCAATGACTGCATAGGTGAGAAGAGGGCGTTGGATCACCGGGAATTCATGTTTTTTTAGGCACCATGTAGGTGCGGGGATTTGAACCTGGGTCCTTTGCAAGAGCAGCCAGTGTTCTTAACCACTGAGCCATCTCTCCAGCCCTATTTTATGAATTCTTTAGGAGTTTAGACATAGAAGATCATGTTACTGTGAAAAGAGTTTATGTCTTTCTTTAAAGGGGGACTTCGATACTTCTTATGAATTTTTCTTGTCTGATTGTATTGACTATCAGCACAATGTTGAAATGAAGTAACAGAGGCAGCCACCACTGTCTTTTTCTTGGACTTAAAAGAAAAGCATTCGATAAATATGATGTTAGCAGCAAGTTTTTTCATAGATGTCTCCTTTGAGGGGCTAGAGTAAAAGAGTTCTTCCTTTGTACTTTGCTAGGGGTTAATTTTTAACTGAAAATGAATGTTAGATTTTTTCCCTTTATTTCTTAGATTGTCATTTATTTTTATTTGCCCAGTATGAATTAGGAACTTCGATAAGTATCTTTAAAATAATTATTTTAACTCCACATTCAGCCTTCCAAAATAAGCATTTCCACCTTTTAAAATTTAAGACTACAAAGGCTTTAACTCTGTCTTCCTCTTGAATATATTCATTCTAGGTTTTAATGCATCTTTATTTGGAGAGCCACAGATATGTTAAATCCTAGATATCCATATTTTTCTTTGCCTGTACCTTTTCTCCTCTTTTATTTTCCTTGAATCAGTATCTTCCTGTAGCCCCAGCTGGCATGGAACTTGCTATATATATCAGGCTGGCCTTGTTCTCAGAGAGTTATGCTTGCTTCTGCCTCCTGAGTGCTGTGATTAAAGGTGTGTGCCACCATGCCTGGCTTCCTCTATATTTCTTTAAGTGCCTCTTTTGATTTTTATAAAAAATTGATTAATATAGTGATTTGTGTTTATGCCAGCTTTGAACTGAAAATTGAATCTTCTTAGTCTTGATATGTTATCTTTTATGGATATTATATAACTTTTTAGGATTTTCATGGTTACATACATAAATACTCTTATTATTACTTCATTTTCTTGTAATATTTATGTTTACATTTGACTTTAGGATCATGTTTTTCTGATAATAACTTGGTAGGTATTATCTCCTTTTTTGATGCCTGGAAAAATTAAAGCTTTTTTAGCATTATTTTTTCTTTAAATACTTGGCAACATTCACTGATGAATCTGGATGTAAAGTGTTGATTGTGGGACAGTTTTAAAATAAAAAATTATAAACCTGATTTCATTACTAAATACAGGTACATACATATTGTTCCTTTTTATTAACATTTATTGTACAAAACAGAGATTTTGTTATGACATTTCTGTATTTGTATATAATATACTTCGATAATTTCTACTCCCTCTATAACTCTTTATAACGCTTCTTCCATGTCTCCAATAGAACCCCTTTTACTTTAGTATCCCCCCTTCCCAAATTCCACATATAAAAGAAAACATGGAACATTTGCCTGTCTGTTTCACTTAGCATAATGATCTATAGTTCCATCCATTTTTTTTTTTTTGGAAACAACATAATTTCAGTTCTTTAGGCTGAGTAAAACTCCTTTGTGTGTATATGCTACACTGTCTTTAACTTTTTATTTGTTGATGGGCACCTAAGGCTGTTTCATAGCCTAGCTATTATGAATAGTACAGTGTTAAACACGGGCATACCAGTATCTCTGTAAGTGAACTGAGTTTGAGATTTTTGGTTATTTAACCAGAAGTTGTAAAACTGGTCATGTGATAGTTCTATTTTTTATTTTTTGAAAAACCTCTATATTGATTTTGATAGTGTTTGTACTTAGTTACATTCCCATTAACAACTGAAAAGGGTTCTCTTTCCCATATGTTCTTGACAGCATTTTTTCTTCTTTTTGATATTACGTGTCCTGACAGAGGTGAGTTGGATTCACATGTGTATTTCCTTTATTGCTAAGGATATTGAGCATATTGTAAATGAATTTATTGGTTATTTGTACTTAACACTTACCTGTTTAGTTCATTTGCGAGGTTGTTGGTTGGATAATTTGATTATAGTGTTTAATATTTTGATTCCTTTTTATAATCTCAATATTAATCTTGTGTTGGATGAGTAGCTGGTAAAGATTTTCTACCATTGCGTAGACTGTCCCCTTAAATTTATTCCTTATTTTTTTAAGTGTGTGTAGAAATTATTTAAGTCAGTAAGATCCCACTTGTCAGTTTTTATGTTATTCAGAAAGTCACTTCTTATTACCTGGTAGTTGGTGTGTTTTCCTCTAGTAGGTTCATGTTTTCGGTTCTTGCATTAAGATCTTTCATCTGTTTTGAGTTTTATTTTTTATACAGGGCAAGAGTTAGGAGTTTAGATACAGTATTCTTTTGTGGATATACCATTTTCCCAACGCTATATTTTAAAGAGACTGTCTTTTAATAATATGTAATAATAATAATATGCTTCTGGAACCTTCATCAAGAATCACATGGCTATAGCTGCATGGGCCCTTTTATGAGTTTCTTTCCCATTGATCTTCATGTTTGTTTTTATACCAATACCATACTGCTTTTGTTACTATGGCTTTGTAGTATAGTGTGAAGTCACATATTATGATATTGTCAACATTGTTTTGATGTGGATTTCAATGGCTATTTGGGATCTTCTATGTTTCTGTATAAATTTAAAGATTTTTTTCTATTTGTGTGGATGTCATTGAAATTTTGTTGTGAATTCCATTGAATCTGGAGATTCAATAATTTCTATAATATGGTCATTTTAACAATATTAATTCTGCTAATTCATTAGCATGTGAGCTCCTTCCATCTTCTAGTATCTTCTTCAATTCCTTTCTGTAGTGTTGCATCTTCTCGATTAGGTATTTCAAGCTATTTTATTTTTTGAGACTCTTAGGAATGGAATTGTTTTCCTGACCTCTTTTTTTCATCAAGCTTGTTCTCATTGTATAGAAAAGTAACTGAGTTTGTATGTTGATTGTATATACTGTTGCTTTGCTGAAATTACCAAATGTTTAGGGCCTTTTAAATGTGGATCATGTCTAAAAACAGATACTTTGATGACTTCCTTCTATTTGTATCCTTTACTTTCTCTTGCTTTATTGCTGTGACTAAAATTTCAAACTTTATATTGAGTCAGAATCGAGAGAGTAGACCACTTTGACTCATTCATGTTTTAGGTGAATGCTTTTAGTTCCTCCATTCAGTGTAATATTTTGGTCTCAGTTTGCATTTATAGCATTTGTTGTGCTGAGTTATGGCTCTTCTATTCCTAATTTCTTCAGAGCTTTTGTCATGCACTGATGTTGAGTTTTGCCAAGTCTTTTTTTTTTCTTTCCTGGACTTATTTATATAATATTTGATATTTTTTTTTAGATATGGATTTATATGGATTGAATAAATAGTCCTTGGATTCCTAGGATGAAATCAACATGGCCATGGTATATGATTTTTTTAATGTGGTGCTGAATTTAGTTTGTAAATATTTTGTTGAGGATTTTGTGTTTGTGTTCATCAAAGAAATTAGCATGCAGTTTTCCTTTTTTGTTGTGCCCTTATCTCTTTGAGGCATCAGCATTGTACTGGCTTCACAGAACGAGCTATTTTATAAATAGTATGAGGAACATTGGCCTTAGTTTTTTTTAAGTTATTGTAGGTCAATATATATATATGAATATGAGAGTTCATTAAATTGGGTGGGGTCAATGAGGAGAGGTGTAGAGAGGAGAGTGTATGTCAGTACCATTAAACTATATTGTATGAAAATTGCAAAAATTCTATTAAAAGATATGGTAGATTGTAGAAATGAATCTGCCTATTCTTGAGGTAGTCATTCAAGGTTTTGTGAATAGAATTACTATTCTATTTCTTTTTTCTATAATTTTACTAGTAATCTTTGTGTGTCTATAGTTAATATACATTTTTCTTTTTAAATTTTTTTATTTATTATTTTTTTATTTTGTGTGTGTGAATGTATTGCCTGCATGTGTGTAAGTACACCTGGCTGTGCAATGCTCAGGTTTCCTCTGGAACTAGAGTTACCGATGATTGTTAGCTGCCATGTAAGTGCTGGGAATCAAACCCGGGTCCTCTGCGAAAACAGCTGGTACCACCTCTCCAGCCCCTAATATACATTTTTTTTAAAGGCTATATGTTGTGCCATTTATTTTTAGGAGGTTGTTAATCTCTGCCTTTGAATTTGAATATTTAGATCATTAATATTTCTTATAGTGTTGTTTTGGTATTCTGTTTTTGTCCCACCTTATCTTTTTTTTCTTCACTGATATGCTTTTTTCTTTTTAAAATACTTTCATACTGTTTTTCTTACCATTGCTAGTCCTTTTGAACATCTTGTTTGTACCCCTGGGCTATCTGCTATTTATCAAAAGGCATATAGAGCATGTCATATCATTCTGTCACAGCTTTAATGTTTTCTAAATATTTCTGACTGGGATTTTATGGTGATTATTTTGTCAGTCCCCCTTCTAAATTTTTATTAGCCATAATACTTATATATGAAAGATATGCATGTTGAAATTGGTATTAAATGGCTTCTTTAAAGCATCTAATGTTGGTTTCTGTGTTCTTTTAATTTCTTGATGCAAGTGACACCCTGGGCCTGGGATACTTACTCAGGAACATGTGGGGAACATCTGAGAGAAGCCAAATTGAATTCCTACTTTGTCAATATTTCTTTTGATTCTAATATTTTTAAAAACTCACAATTTCTCTACTCATTCTCTCTCAAGTAAGATTACTGGAATATATCATTCAAAAAGTGGAGAAACATTTTCCTGTATCTGACATGGAGGGAGGTCATTTCAGGCCCTTGTAATTTCTGTATGGAAGAGAATTGCATGAAGAAGAGGAAAAAATGAAAGACAAGGTTAGGCCTGATAAAGCTTTTATTTTTTTAATATCAGGTTTGAAATTGGCAAATCGTTTTAGTCTCAAGTACCTTTTAGTCTCAAGAAGTAGGGTGTGGGAAAGTGTGCAATCTGGGGAGGCCCTCCAGGCAGATTTCCAAAATAGCATTATTAACCCCAGCCTAAAATCAAGGAACAGCTTCTCCAACTTCCCCCCCTTGCTTTGTTTCTGGAGGATTTCCTTGAAGTAGCAATGTCACGGAGTGTTTTTTCTTGAAGTAGCTGGTTTCTACAAGACTTATAAATTAGGGTATTCTTGGGTATGGTGTATTCTAAGGCTGGTTCTTAAATTTTCAAAGAAGCAGAATGTGCTGCCTCCCTATTGAGTGCAGGTGCTTTCTGCCCTGTTTATTTCAGATAGTTGAATGTCTAGAGTTGTTAGGACTGATTTGTAAGCTGATGAATTATGCCAAGAACTAAATGTCTCTTGAGCACAGTGGAGCCTATAGTCTTGTCTCCATGAATATTAGGGCAGTGTGCCAACTAAAGCTGGCTTAATTCTGCCAACAGGAACCCTTTGCAGAAGGATCCATGGTAATTAACCAATTCAAAGTGCAATATTTTCCTTTCATTAATTTGGCAGAAAACAAATATCCACAGCAAAAATGTTTTTGACATTTCCATTTTCTGCTTGGAAAATAATGGATAGTTTGAGTTGCACTATGAAAGAAAACGGCTAGGATTTTTTCATGTACATTTTAAGTTCCTAACAGAAAGTGGATTACTCAATTAGCAAATTAAAAAAAATAAGTAAGAGTAACTTGGCTGCAGGGGTGACAAGCATCGATTTACATCTTGAAGTGATAGACTTGTAGGAGATTCATAGGACCTTTATTGGCTCAGACCTATTACTTCCTCCATTGTCTTTCTGTATGTGTGTGTGTGTAGAATTGTAGGTGGTGATGGCTTCACATCCTTCAATCGTGAAGTTCAAATCTGTTCCAAGTACTATACACTGTTTCTCTCTCTTCTGTTTATTCTGGGCTAAAGAAATTTTATTCAATCATCTCATTCCAACTGTTAATTTTCATTAAAAAATGTGCTTAGGGCCACCCACTTAACATCCTGAAGTGTTCATTGTTGGCAGATTTTTCCCTGGATGATTTGTAGAAGTGTATTTGTTTTTAAGATATGTTAGTCTTTATACAATTGCTCTCATTTTCAATAGTTCTTTATTTTCATTAAAATATCTTAAAATAATCATACCTTTATTAAACTCTAGTCATTGAAAACTTGTTTTTCCAGTCCAATATATTCCCTCCTACAATTTTGAGACAATCTGTGGTTATAATTTTGCCCCTATATAATCTACATATAGTAGATATATTTAGTTAGAAAAGTATTGTTTTAATTTTCTTTTGGATGTAAAGGACAGAAACTCATTTCAATTTATCCATAATTTCAAATGAAGAAAGTTATTAGGGTAACTCCTGAACCCCACATAAAAGCTTAGCTTCATGAGGACTTGGACTTGCCATCAGTGAAGTGCTTAGGGACTTGGGTGGTACTCTGTCTTCTTGTCTCTGACACTTCCTTTGTGCTCTGTGCATCTTCCCCTTCACACTTTGTAAACTTAATTCCCAGTGCTTTCAGATCCACAATACATTCATTCTCTTGCAACTGCTCTTTACTTATTCAGTTGGAGTGATGGCAAAGATAGACCAGAGTCTAGTTTCAATGCCAAAAATACTAGGAAAGAAAATGCAGAGCACCTTGAGTCATATTGCCAATCCTTGGCCAACTTATGAAGTAACCTGGAGGGCAGCATCACAAAGGCAAGCTTGGCTACTGCAGCCCACTCAGATAAACGGCAGTTTGGGGAGGTATGGATATAGCTTAGTTGGTAGAGTCCTTCCTTAGCATATATGGAGCCTTGGGTTCAGTCTCCAGCACAGCATAAACCAGGTATGGTGGCTCATGCCTGTGATTCTAGCACAGCTGGAGTTAGAAGCAGGAGAATCAAGAATTGAAGGAAATCCTTGGCTACATATGGAGTTTTAAGGAAAACAAAAATTCAGGGTTTTTAAACTGGCTAGATACCTCCAGAGATATCTAGGTATCTGCAATTTAAAAACAGGAGAACAGAAATTCTCTATAAATATGAATATGCTTATTCAATCAATGAAGATGTTTGTGTAAATGTGACAGAAACTGTGCTCATTGGTAAGAATTTAGTGGTGAATGAGGTAGGCCCAGTTCTCAGTCCTGAAGAGTTTATAGTCCAGTGAGGTAAATGGAATTTAAAAAATCAGGCCATGAGTAAAAGGTTCAATATTAAGGTGGACTTAAGAATAAGTAGCTACTTACAGGATATCACCATAAAGAGACAGAGTTTAATATTCTGTTTGAAACTTTCCCTTGTTTAGTCATGTGTTCCTTACATGAGTATTTATTTAGCATTTTTTATTATGAATCAGACACTGTTTTAGTTACTGAGGTTATTAAATAAATAGATAGGGCCCCTCTTCTTATGGACCTTATTAGATCTTTCCCACCCCAGAAGATCCTGAACTTAGGTTCAACTTTTAAAAAATGATTAATTTTTAATTTTAGTTTTTATTTTATTGTTGTTGTTTTTTTCTTCACAGTCTCCCTAGTCCCAACCCACCTGAAAGTCGCTATGTGGACCAGGCTGATCTTGAATTCACTTAGACTTGCATGCCTCTGCCTCTGTCTCTGGGATTAAAGGCTCACACCACTATGCCTGACTTTATTTTTGTTTTTAATTATGTGCATGCATGCAAGTCTGTGTGGGTTATATGCACATGAGTGCAGTTGCCCACAAAAGTCAGAAAAGGGTGTTGGATTTCCTGGAGCTAGAGTTATAGGCAGTTGTGAGCTGCTCTAGGTGGATGCTGGGAATAGAAACTGGGTCCTGTATAACAACAGTATATGCTCTTAACTGATAAATCATCTTTCCAACTCCCAAAAATTCCAACTTTAATCATGTAGCAGACTGGTGGAGCTGCAGGTTCCTAGGCCACACCTTGTCCTATCAGAGTCTTCATTTAGATCACCATCATTAATTGTTATACTTTGTGAAGACTGAGCGGTAGTGTCCTGGAGCGGAGGTTGCCTCTGTGGTTTGGGGGGCAAATTCAGCTGCAGTCTATTTTTTTTTCTTTATCTTGAAACAATTGCTAAAATTTTCTTTCGTAATAAATATACTTCAGTGTGTCTGGGAATGTGACTCAGTGGAAGAATGCATTCCTTGCATGCAGGAATGAGGCCCAGGGTTTGATCTGTAGTGCCTAAAATATTTCTTTTTATTTACATTTATTTTATGTATACGAGTGTATTGCCTGCATGTGTGTAAATACTCCTATGTCATGCAATGCCTGTGGAGGGCAGAAGAGGGTGTTGGATTTCCCTTGGAACTGGAGTTATGGATGGCTGTTAGCCGCAATGTGGGCGCTGGGACCTGAACCCAGATCCTCTGCAAGAGCATCCAGTGCTCATAACTACTGAACTGTCTCTCCAGCCCCCTAAAAATATTTCTAACTACTACATAAAAACAGAAAAATTGTATGTACTGATGTAATATTTCAATATACATATATGAGTTGTATAATGTTCAAATTATAGTAAGTGTGTGCATTTTCTCCCACATGTGTTACTCATACTCATTTGTTTACAAATTATGGCTGCTTTCATAGTATGATGGCAGACTTGAAATGTTTGGCACAGAGACTCTTTGGCACACAAAGCCTAAGGTATTTACTGTTTGAGCCTTTACATAATAAGTGTGTTGCTCCCTTTTTAGAGTTTAAACAAACTGCTTGGCATGTGTGGCAGAGATTGACTTTACTTGTTGATTATGAGCAGCTTTATGTACTGCCCAGTGTTTGAACTGTTCAGAAAATCAGTGCTTTAACACGTCTTTAATTTGTAACCTGCAATCCAAGTGAACTAGTTTGAAGATTAACAAAAAACATTAAAAGTTCAAAAGAATGAGTCAAAATTTGTGAATGATACAGTAATGAAAAATGGAGATCAGGTCTATGAGATTTAATAATGTTGTGATATTGCAATGAAATACAAGAATGGGAATAATATATAATTATTTCATTTATTTTTTTCATGAGTAATCTCACCATGTTTCCTAGGCTGGTGGGATGAAACTCATGTGCTCCCAAATCATCTTGTCATGTCCTCCCAAATAACTAGGACTGCAGGTGTCTGCTGCCACGTTGGGCTCTTTTTTTTTAATTTAAAATAAATTGCCAAGTTCTTCTGAGGCAAAATTGTCATTTATTGGAACTATCTTTTGAACATTGTCTGGGCTTATACATTTGCATGTACAACCTGAGGAAACTCAACTTAGGCAAAAATCTTTTGCCAGGGAGAACATACCAGCAGTGGATCTGGAAGGAGGATCTAGGCCTTCTGACTAAACTGATTACATTTCGCTTAAGCATGAGAAGTCTGTGATTAAGACACAATCAGATTCAGTTGTCTGGTTAAGGCTACTCTTACTTCCAAGATAATGCCTTAAATGTGTCGCTTATGGAGGAAAAGAATTCTGTATTTTTACATGGCAGAGGATGCAAGGACAAGAGAGCTACATTGTTTGTGAAACTGTTCCTCTGAAGTAATAATCAGAATTACAAGTCCTTGTTATTTAGTCGTCTCTTAATCCCATCATATTGCCTTTTACATTTCAACTACTGAAATTTGGAGGAGACCCATTCAAACCATAGCAGCATCTTGGAGCAAATCTTACTCACTGCCTACCCCAAGAGGACTAAAACTGCATTGCACAAAATCTGCAGGAAGAGATAGACAAAGAAATACTGCCAAACTAGAGGTGTTCCATATATTGGACCTTTCTCACATTTATCCCAGCATACATAAACCAATTCTAATTGCTCATCCAGCAATTTTACTATTTGAAACCAAAGATTGTTATTCTCCAAGGGAACATAATACAGAATCAAAGTTATCTACATTTGATTATCACTGTGCTCAATACATAATAGTAAACAATTCTAGATGTCAAAGAACCAAGGAAAATGTGACTTCTTGTCGAGAGAAAAATAAAAGCGGACCTTGAGATGGCCTAGGTGCTGATTTTAGTGGACAAAGGTTTATGTATAAACGCTTATACAAGGACTTAAAGAAAAAAGACACACAATAGATAAATTATGATATTAATAAATGAACAGGCATACAATCAAGGCTGAAAAATAGAAATGATTAATGTAAAAATTCTTTAACCGGAAAGTGTAATAACTAGAATTTATTGGACTCACCCCTGTAGTAAGATGTTAAGAAAAAGTTAATTTTATGCATATCAATAAAATGTATTCAATCTGAATAATCTATGGATAAAAGGTTGCATAAGATTAAATAATGATTCAGGAACCTGAACAGCCACATCTGACATCTGATGTTTCTGTATATGTGTAACTGGAGTTACAGCAGGAGAGGACCAAGAGAATGGAGAATATAAAGTTCTTAACATTAGGTTGAAAATGTACCATTTTAAAGTAAGAAAATGTCAAGCTCAGCAAGTCCCAAACAGAGTAAATAGACTATAAAGTCTGTATGTAGAGTACAATGTACATGATCAAATTGCTGAAATAGCTATAGCCAGCATGGTAATAATGAAAACAATATTAAGAGACTTTAAATTATCCTGCCATCATTCAGAAAGGAGTTATCAGTGCTGTCTAACTAACTTTGGAATTTTAAAATACTCAGTGATTAATTCTTTCTGCATGTGCAGGTCCATTTAAGAATCATTTTATTTTTCAAAACAAAATTTGCCCATGATCTTATGGCTCTTGATTATCTTTTTATGTTTCTATTTTATTTGCTTTTTATATAAGCAATAGAGTATCATTTAAAAGCATAATTTTTCTTAAGAAAGCATATTAATGTTTTATAATAATGAATTATTATCATCATTATTATTATTGAGACAAGGTCTTGCTATGTAGTCCAGGCTGAGTTTGAACTTACAATGATCCTCTTGCCTCTGCCTCCCAGCCACTGGGATAACAGATATGAACACTATGTGTGACTATGGCTGTTAGTTCATAAAATAAACCCTAAAATGTAGTTAGTATCTCTAATTTTTATGTTAAATTAAATTGGGCCTAATATATATTTTGTGAGAAATGCTCATGGTAAATACAGTGTATATAATATATTATATATAATTAAATGTATATATACATTTGAAGATATACCAATTACAGACAAGAAATTCACATAATTGCAGAGCATGAAAATTGCTTCTGCTTTTACATCTGTATTATGAAGCCTGAATATATAATTTCTATCTCAATTAATAAGACATTCAGTTATGTATTAGAATGTCTGAATTGTTGATGTTTATCACTTTTCCCCATATTTAAGATTGTCATGCTAAAAAGTTTCCAGGGACACTTATGTGTATTTAATTTTTTCCTCATTCATATGGTATTTGAATGAAATGAAATTGAAGTGATTTTGCACCTGAAGTTCATCAAAGACAGCCTCCTGTTTCTTTTTTATTCAGAGATTTTTATCAGAGGAATGTAGACTGGAATCTGCAATGGTTCACAAAATCCCAAAGTGGTAAGTGAGACCAATTAAGTCTTTTCTTACCAATATTTAATTGTAATTTTTCTCTGTAGTTCTTAACTGAAATATTTAAAATGAAAAATCACATTAATTCCAGGGTTCCTTTCATTTAATAGCAGCTTTCTTTGATCTGTTTATCCATCTGATAACTTTGTAGTCTGGTTATTAGAAGTTCTGTATTTGTATCCTAGGGGCTTTGATTTATTTGGGACCTGGAATAAGATCCAAGAATAAAGGGAAGCTGAGTAGACCTGAGGCTCTCTTCATGGTGTCTACATTTGCCTCATATGTTTGAAACCAAACAGCACAAATCCCAAAGTTGATGGGTGGCCCTAGTTGATTTTGTTAGATTTTCCTGTTTTTACCATACCAAGTCCAAGAATTGTAACTCAGACTCATTCATTAAATCTGGGACTGAGATTGATGAGGTGGATGATGAATCTAAAAACATTTACAAGTTTGAAAAATAAATCCTCCTAAATACTATCTATGGTTTTGGATACATAAATCATTGATAGAGAACATGTCTAGCATGCAGAAAGCTCTCAGTTTGATTCTTAGCACTACACACACACACACACACACACACACACACACACACACACAGAAATGTTATAAAGTCCTACATGAATTTTTAAAAATCTTAATGGCATCTTCAGCATTTTTGTAAATTTTCCTTTGTGTGAAGTTTTTGTTGCAAGTAATTAAAAAATAATAATTTAAAATTTTCTTTGGTGTTTTGAACCTCAGTTGGTATAGTATTTATAATGTAAATCAAGCTGGCTTTCAACTCAGTGAAATTGTATGTTACCCCAGGTAACAGTGTTGGGATTGTAGGATGCCACCATGACCTACTTAAAGGTATTAAGTTTAAGCAGCTAGAATCCATCTGTTGTATATCTGGTCTTGAAAATGTGTATTGAGTTCGTCCCAATGTGAATTCATGAGAAGCTTCAGAGTTGGAAAAGGACTTTGCACTGTCTGGGAGAATGATATTGAAGAAACAACTTAAAACAAGCAAAAATAACACATGAATTTAAGCCAGTAACAAAACGTTTTTAGCTCATGTGTCACATGAACACTTTTAAAAGTCCAAACAGTGTGTCTTTGGGAATGATCCAGCAATTTAGAGACTTTGTTTTGACTTTCTGCTGTTGGCCTCATTCTAATGGTCCTGATATATGGCTTAAAAACTCATAAGGCTAATTATTTTCATATTTGCTTGTGCTTGGATAAAGAATATTTATCTATGATATTCAACAAATGGCCTGCTATTTATTATGGTTCAATCTGTACAGATCATATTTCAACCTCAGATCTGTTGTATTTGGATTGTGTTTCCCATCCTAGGAAACAAAGGTGAAGTTAATTTCTTTGGAACTTTTGAACCTCAAATGAAAGTCATTGTCTTCTGAGAAAAGTAAAAAGTAAAGATAAGGGCAGGAAATTAGCATACATTACACACACCATCATTCTTTGCATGCATCCATAGCTTTACGTGCTTTCATATTTTCCTGAAGTCTTTATTTTCTCTCACTCCTGCCACCTGTTCCTATCCAATCCCCCACAATACGGAAAACACTATTGTCTATGCGAACCTTTATTGTAAACAATAAACCTGTGTTTTTTTCTTTATCAACTGTTTGCTTTTTGGTTTGTTAGGTAATACTTGAAATTTCATCAGAAAGTAAATCATTTGCCAGGTGGCTGTGTGAGAACTCATTTCAAAATTACAAAGTGAAAAATAAAACAAAGAAAAGAAATCATTCTGGATTATATTTTATTTTCAATAAGGTATAATTTTATGATCAGCTGGTTTATACCAAACAAGAATTCTGCCTTGAATAAGTTAGTTATGGTGGTAATATATTTTAAAATTAAGCACAATTTAATCAACAATATTTATGAAATGCTGACATATGTAAAACATGAAACTATAAAGTTCAGTAGCCTGAGATTATGAATTTTAGTTTAAGTTTTATCACATGAACGTAATATAATATAAAAGGATTTTAGAGGGCATTTAATGCATCATCCTAACACCCTTCCTAGTAAGCTTGGCAAGACAAATTGATTAGTGAGAATGCAATGTTTTTATTAGGAAGCTCACATTACTTTGTGCCTGGGAAACAGTAAATATTCAAGACGTGATTCAATGTTTAGTCTGAACTGTGGTTAGAATAATTTTTATCTTTTGCATATTTAGACAAAACAATATATGCATTTATAACTTCTACCCTGTAGAAACATATTTCACTTCTCACACAATAGCTTTTAGATGTGCAAGGACAGTTATGTGTGCTACTGTTTTATCCTCTTGTCACCAAAGCATGCAAACATTTCTTATGTATGATTGTATTACCAGATACATTCACTGTTCACTTTGCTCTCTTAGTTTTCACATAAGCTAAAGATGTTCATAGACATAACCACCATAGCCTTAATATGACCTTTGTTCCAAATACAATGCTTTGAGAGAGGTATCCTTTTGAAAAATCATTTGAGTTGATATATATATATAACAAATATAGAATATAGAAAATATGCAATTTTATAATATTCAATTCAGTTTTTTCAGTTAAAGTTTATATTTATGTAATACTATTATAGTCAATTTGCTGATTCTTTTCATATTTTTTAGATAGGATATAAACTAATGGCTTTCATTATGACATTTTCATAAATACTTTGTTCTTATTTGTCCCCCTCCCTCACTGCCATCCCCCATCCATCCTTATCCTCAGCTTTAGTTGGTTCCATTCTTTCTCCCCCTTAGAATATCCCTTTATGCTTTCATGCCGCATGTATTCTCCACCCCCCGTCTTCTTGCCCTTCTCTACCCTCCCTTAAGACTCTTTCTAGTTTCATGATACACCCCCATATATATGTACAGATGCATACAAATTTAAGTCCAGGTTCTTTATGTAAGAGAAAATGTGGTATTTGGTTTTTCTGAATCTGGTTTGTTTTGCTTAATAGAAACATACACTTCAGTTGCATTCATTTTTCTGTAGATGTCATCATTTCATTTTTCTTTATGGTTGTGTGTATGTGCTGTTTTCTTTATCCATTCATTTGTTCATGGACATCTAGACTAGTTCTATTTCTTAGCTACTGTAAATAGTGTAGAAATAAATGTAGGTGTGCAAGTGTTTCTTTGGTAGAATATATCCCCCCTGTGGTATACACCAGATATAGAATATTTCTGTACTCCCAAAGTTACTTTGTTACTCTAAGTAGTATCATGCCCTCCCCTGCTCCCCAACTCCATCAAATACCGATCTCTATTTCTATGAATTGCTTTTTGCTTTCTAATATTTCATATAAATAGAATCATACATTGTATCCAGTCATACCTTAGAGAAAGCATGGGTTTGATTCCAGACTACTTCAGTAATGCAGATATTTCAAGGAAGTGTTACGTGAATTGTGTATATGTGTATTCAGTCTATTAATTGTCAATAGGATTATATAAATTACATCGTATGAAATTCTCAAAGAAGTAATAAAAATAATATATAACAATAATTTATGGGGCTGGAGAGGTGGCTCAGTGGTTAAGAACACTGGTTGTTCTTGCAGAAGACCTGGGTTCGAATCCCAGCACCCACCTGACAGCTAACAACTGTCTGTAACTCCAGTTCCAGGGAATCCAATGGCCTCTTCTGACCTCCGCAGGCATTGCATGACACGGGCGCAGTTACCTACATGTAGGCAATACACACATACACATAAAATAAAAATAACAAAATTAAAAAAATAATTTATTACTAACAGTTGTCTAAGCTATTGGAAAAATGTGACAGGTTGACTTGCTCCACGCAAAGTGGTAAATCATATATTATATAAAAAGTGCAGCAGAGGAGATTACAGCACAATAGGACAAAAATAGTTTTTTGGGTCTATCTTTAAAAAAAAAAATCATTATAGGGCTGGAGAGATGACCCAGCTTTTAAGAGCACTGGTTGCTCTTGCGGAGGACGTGGGTTTGATTCCTAGCACCTGTGTGGTAGCTAATAACCGTCTGTAACTCCAGTTCCAGGGGAATCCAACACCTTCTTTTGACCTCCACGGGCATTGCACAAACACCGATGTAATTACACACACGCGGGCAATACACTCATACACATAAAATAAAAATATTTAAAAATTAACCATTTCATTGTTGAAATTCATCCATAGTATTTATGCATTGATATTTTTATTCCCCATCCACTTATTTATAGACATTGGCTTTTGAAATATTATTTTAAAAAATGTTTTTGCCTGTTTTGAGCAAAACTACCATGAACATTTGTTTGGACCAGTTTTTTCTTTCTTCTTTCTTATCTTTTCTTAGTCATTCATTCATTCATTCATTCATTCATTCATTCATTTGTTTTTACAATATGTTTTTATTGAATACTTGTGCATTCCAGATATACATCTTAATCATATTTACTCCCCTCTCTGCACCTCTCTATAGCCCCCCACACCTTATTTCATGCATTCTGTTATATATGTTAAGGCTGTTGACTCAGGTTTGTGTCCCCAGATGTCCCTCGGTATGAGTTCATCCACTGGAGCCTGGCAGCTACCAGAGTTCCTCAGCTAAGGTTGGGGCCTCTTACTCATTTACCCAGTTCTTTGCTGAGTTTTATTTGGTTTGAATTTGCATGGGTCTTGTGCATGCTGTCACAATCACTGTAAGTTCATATGAACAAGTTCCCAGCTGCCTGAAAACCTCTTGTTTCTTTGTGGTCATCTACCACCCCTTACTCTTACAGTATTACTGTCCCTCTTCTGCAATGGGTCCCTGATCCCTAAGTGGCTGAGGTTTAATATAGGCGATATATCCAGGGACACGTACTTTGTAATCTTATTCTCTACATTTTGGCCAATTGTGACTTTCTGTGTTAATCACCCTCTGTTGCATGATTCACTGGTGAGAGTTGAGAGATGCATTAATATTCTTTCTATCCCTGTTCCACTATGTTCCCTGAGCCTTAGTTATACAGGTTACATTGTAGGTATGTCACATAGGGCTGGGCACCTCATAGACACTTATTCTCTGTATTTTCCCAGTTGTGGAATTCTGTAATGGTCTTTATCTGTTGCAAAAAGAAGCTTCTTTGATGAGTGATGAGAAGTACACTTATCTGTAAATATAAGGATACATAGTGTAGTTAGAATACTTTAAGAAATTATTTTGCTCTAGGAATGTGACAAAAATAGGCTTTTCTTGGGACTGGAGAAATGGCTCAGCAGTTAAGAGCACTGGCTACTTTTGCAGAGGACCTGGGTTCAGTTCCCTGAACCCACGTGAGAGCTAACAACTGTAAATATCTCAAGTTACAGGAGATTCTATGGCCTCTTCTGACCTCCGTGGGCCTTGTACAACATACATGCAGGTAATACACTCATACACCTAAAATAAAAACAATAAATAAAAAATATAGGTTTTTCTTTAGGATCTATGACCTCTAGTCATGTGTTTACATGTTTACGGTACCACACACGAGTTCCCTCCAATTGCATGGGCCTTAAGTCCAATTAGGCAGCTATTGATTACTCTCAAGATAAAAGTGCCACTATTGCACCAATAGAGATGATTTCCTCTTTTGGTCACTGTTGTGGTTCATAGACTTACAGCTGGATTGGGATCGTTGGACTTTAGGTACATTGTATTTAGGATAAATAACTAAGAGGCAGAAAAGAGAGAAAATGTATTACAAAGAGATGTGAAAAGAAACCAGCATCACTTTATCAGGGTTACTTTCCATAGTTAACCTGTTAAATAGCAAGAAGCCTCTTTACAGCTATGTAATAAGCAAGCCCTCCCCACCTTGATTTTTATATCTATAAAATAGAGATAATAGTGGGAGGTATATCACTGGCTTTATTGGATGACCAAATAAATTCATATAGATTTAGGACTTGAGATGTTGACAGAACTTCTAGTAGTAGAAGCCTATGAATATAAAATAAAGTGACATAAAATCCCTGTCCTACACTTTCAGCACTGCTTTTATTAAATATACTAGCAAATTTTGATAGTAGTTATGCCTGTGGAGTTTGGTGTGTAATGATTTAAGTGTTCCCTTTTGATTTTAATGTTACACATTTAAGATTATATATGAAATGAGGGTACTCAGCTCTTTAGACAGTAATGTCTAACAATGTGTTTAATAGGACTTTCAGCTCCAGTTTTATTAGTAGTTTCCTCTACTTGGTTTTAACCTAGTCCTCAAGGCTTGGTAAGCTTTGGGTTTAAAACACATAGAAATCACTTAACATGGTGGTCAGGGTAGTTCTTCAGAAGTTCATTCATTTCTTATTTTGCTGTTAATTGTACCTTTGTTAATTTTCTATTCAGTGTTTTGGCTCAGCCTGAGGGGGATAGCCAAGCTAGAGTCAGGAGGTACTGTGGTGATAATTCATTGTCTTCTTGTTTTTGATGGCACATAGTAGAAATCTGCTGCCTGAAGTTTCTCAAATATCATTACTCCTAGATCAGTTTTGATGTAGCCATAGAACTTCATAGATAGGAAGGATCTGTATATGCTGGTTTAGGTCTGACCCCAGGATATTTTGGTTGTGCAGATCAGGATTTAAGTGGACAAATATTGCTTGACTTGTTGGTCATCTGACAAAAAGAACCAGAAATGAAAGGAAGTAAAGGAAGGACTGGGACTGATAAAGAACCTTTGGAAGAATTCAGTGGGTTATAGAAATAATTACTGATTTTGGGAAGAAACCCACCTCCTTCAGCTTACTTAGCCTCCTGTCTATATGAGGCATATATAAAATATATATGCATATATGTGCGTGTGTGTGTGTGTATGTGTGTGTGTTTGTGTGTATCATTCCTAATGACATCTGAAAGACTCTGAAATCTTTCCTTAAGTTTTGGGGAACATAGAAGTTAAGTTCTTCCTCATTTACTTGGTAAAGTAACCTCAGAAATGTCTTAGCCTTTGTCATATCTTTTACTTACAAGATAAAATTAAGAATAAAATATCTCTACTGTTATAAATAAAACATAAGAATAAAAAATGTTAGAAAAAAATTTTATGTGAAAGTACTATGTAAATGGTAAAGCTCTAGCTAAATAATTGGTGATGATGATATTGAGAACTGCAGTCAGCCTTCAAAGCTGCCTTGGCTTTCTGAATTTAATTTGAGCTTCCATTTTTACCTTCTGTCCTGTTCAGTAGGAACTAGATGCAGTGAATTACATATTATTTTATTAGTACTTAACCATTGCTTCTGTAGACTTCTATTTCAAGTGTCAAAAGCTGTTGGTTGGTATGTTTCTGGCAGAAAAACTAGAAGGCAAATACGTGATGAGAGTTTTAATCTGCTGGTTGACTGAAGGATAAGTGGAGATCAGGAGGTAGCTGGGGACACTGAGTGCTCTGGGTCTCCACATGCTTTCTGCTTTCTCTAGCTGGTCTCTCTCATTACTTTTATGTGCCATAATGACAAACTTCCTCATATCTTATAATTTGAAGCAAAGAGAAATGTGTTTTTTTAAGTGCAAGGGTTGTGGGTAAACTTTTAGTTATTACATGTGTAGTAAGCATAAACCTGTACTTAGGTTACAAATAGTTTTTTTCTTAAACTATGAAAATTTGAGCTACTTAGTAAAAATCCATCTGTCAAGCATGTAAGAAACAAGTGAGATTTCTTTCAATTAAAAGAAAAAAAAATAATGTAAACACCTGGAAACTGTGGTTATCTGCATAAGACACAAGACCTGTACATTATCAGGCCCTTTATCATTTCATCAAGTGGCCCCACCCCTCCCTGAGGGACAGTTGGCAGTTACAGTTGTTGGGGGAGGGGATATGTCATTTTTATCAAATAACAATATAGCCCACTGACAAGTTGACCTTCTTCCGTAAATAACCTCCCACAGAAGCTCAGCCAAGAAACTAAATTCATTGGGTCACACACAAAGAAGAAATGAAAGTGGGAGGGAGACTTGGGAAGAAGAGTTTCCATTGGAAATGTAGGGAGACTAGGGAAGGTGATAAGGAGCAAAAGCCACAAATTGTGTGTGTGTGTGTGTGTGTGTGTGTGTGTCTGTATGAATCTGTCAGACAATGAAGAAACTTAAAAAGAAAAACCCAAACTTGTCCTTTTGATACCTAGAAGAAATTATAAAATATGTCAATTTGGTATTCTTTATAATTGGATAGTATAGCATCTATTTGGGAGCTTTTAATAATGTATGCAGTGATAGAAGCATTCATGTCGCATAAAAGAAATGCTAAATGTGTTCCACATTTATTTTGTTGTTTTCTTAGGCCAAATGAAAATTGCTCAGGTGCTGTATTACTCAGTGCTATTTTTGGCCATTTAAAAACAAATTTAGAAATATATGTAGTACTCAAATCCATAAACTCCTTGAATGGAACAGGTAATAAAGAATAATTTAAGGCAGCAGGACAGAACTAACACGGAACTTCTCTATCACTTGAAATTCTGGGTTACTACATTTCTTGGTTGATCCCAAAACATTCCATTTAATACATAATTCTTCATTGACTCATTGTTTCTTGCTTTGAAAAGAAAGTGCCCCAGTTTTGTTTTGACACTGACTTTCCAGTAAGTAACTTTATTGTTCTGTGATAATATCCTATTTTAATTCATGTCACTACATTAATAAATCCAAGTTGAATCTTGACTACAAGCTTCAGGTAATTATAAATCAATTCTGTGTAGTAGTGGTTGTTACTTCTGGAGCTCTTACATTATATCAGGCTTATTTCTAAGCCCATATAAGGCAGTGATTTTTCAGTCCTTACAGATAGCTAAGGATGTAGGAGTTACTGATTCTCAATTTTGTAGTTGAAAACAAAGGCTGTAATAGTTAAATAACTTCTTAATTATAATGGCCACTAGTGGTAGGGAAGCCACAGTGAGTCCAGGCAAGGAGGATGCAAAATTTAGCACTCCTAATCATCATGCTGTGTGGATGAATGCAGATAAGTTACGTATGACATGCAGAACTCCTGTTAATCTAAAGACTAAATTGTGCACACCTATTTTATAAAATCTATATCTGTGTTTATCAGATGAAAATAGGAATTTGAAGCATTCAGATATTAATATTATATAGCTTCTCTAGCACAGATTGCTCATTTAAAAAAATATTTACTATTTTAGGATGGAACTAGAAACTGTTATACTAAGTGAAGTAACACAGACTTAGAAAAATAAAGGACGTATGTTCTCCCTCATATGTGGATCTTAGCACCAAATCCTGATAAGTGAGTATGTATCCAGACATACAAGGATAATGGAAAGAAACCAGGGAGGTAAAGGAAAAGAAAGAATCTGAAAGAGAACAACAGTAGGAAACAGGACCTAATAAGGGAGATATGGATAAAAATGGGGTTATTTTAAGGGGAGGGGGGAGAGAGGGTTATACAAGGAACCTCAGGGATAAAGGGAAAGAAAGAGCTCAAGAGAGGCAGGACCATAGGAGAAGGGCATTATTAAGGGAGAAATGGGAAAAATGGGGACACTTTAAAACCATGATGGAAGGGTTAGACAATGAGAGATAAATAATGCCTAGCTAGTTTTAAAAAAAACAGAGGGGGGGGGCAGACGTGGTGGTGCACGCCTTTAATCCCAGCACTCGGGAGGCAGAGGCAGGCGGATCTCTGTGAGTTCAAGCCAGCCTGGTCTACATAGTGAGTTCCAGGACAGCTGGGGCTACAGAGCCCCAAAAAAACCAAAAAAAAAAAAAAAACCATCAGAGAGAACCATATTAATCGAACAACCTACTGACAAATTATACATACAACTAGCTCAAGGAATATAATACATGTCTAGGCAAGGTTTGTCTGAGGATGTTTGGTCTTTGCCCAAGCTTTATCTACATGGCACATGGTAATTAAAAGTACCAGACTGGTGGAACTAACCTTCTTGGATGTCTAACAGCCATACTTTGAGGCCTATACTAATTTGGTCAGAGGGACATAAAGGACAATTTTTGCTCCTTGTCCTCCTAGGTCAACTAAGATCCAGGGACTATGAGCTTCTCTCAAAATGTCCTGTGACTATGGTGCATCACCTGTCCTCTTGATCTAGGAGGCCATGGAGACCCCCACCAAATGGACTTGAACCAGTGTCCAGCCTACAAAGAGGAAGGTCAACACAGAGGAAACATTTCCTCCATGCTTCCAAGTGAAGGCAGCCATGGTTGAGTAGGACCTTTGACTTACTGTCACATAGATGGAACTGGTAAAATTCAGCAGCCCCTGGCTCCTGTGTGACCACTGAGGAACAGATCCTCAAACGGCCTTAGAGTAAAACTAAATTGGTTTATCTGGGCCAACTGTATGATATTATGCACCCAAAAGGAAAGTATAACCAAAGATTAAAGGGATCAATATAATTCTTTAAGAGTCCATGTGTATAGCTAAAAGCTACATAACAAGAACTAATGCCAGACAGGAGATACCTTCCTTTGAGTTCTTGGCCAGGGTGGCCCAAGAGACTCCCAGACAGTAACCCAGCATAGAACTGGGAAAATGAACAGCAGACCCCAATCTTATCTAAAGGAATATTGGCAACTGATTGCTGCTAGATGAGGAAGAGCTGATCTTCCTAAAACAAGAAACTCTAGATAGGCTGACTAGATTCAGCAGATGGACAAGCACTGGAGAATGGCTGGGGGCACAGACAATACAGTGAACAGTAACAGGGATGAGAGAGTATATGGGCTTCAGTGAGTGGGAGGGGAAACTATGGGAAGGTGCTGTTTGGGATGTGGGTATAAAGATGAATAAGATGGTTTGGGATGTTCTCTATGAAATACACACACACACACACACACACACACACATCAACGAATGAAAAACAAGTGAGTTAAAAAATATTTACTATTTTTAATGATAATAATATTATTAAACAAATCACATGTTCCTTTTAAATTTTTTTTCAATAAATATTTTGGCTTTACTAACTTCAAGAAATAGTCTTAAGAGTCTTCTAATTTTAATATTTTATAAAATTTTATCGATTTTTAAAATTTAGTCCTAATTCCTGATTTTTCTCACTCAGCAAAAATTGTTTGATTCTTAATTCTTTTTTGTTGTTCATTTTTATGAAGGGGTTTCTGCCTTTCACAAATTAGAGTATGTTTTAATTTTCATTTCATACTAACTTCAAGAAATAGTCTTAAGAGTCTTCTAATTTTAATATTTTATAAAATTTTATCGATTTTTAAAATTTAGTCCTAATTCCTGATTTTTCTCACTCAGCAAAAATTGTTTGATTCTTAATTCTTTTTTGTTGTTCATTTTTATGAAGGGGTTTCTGCCTTTCACAAATTAGAGTATGTTTTAATTTTCATTTCAAAAATTTTAGCTCCCCTTTTTATTTCTTCTTTCACTGTTATCTAATTAGTAATATGTTGTTTATTTCCCACATAACTGGTGGTTCTTTTTCTGCATTCTCCTTGTGGTACTAATTAAACTCAGGGCCTTGCTCACACTAGACCAGCTCTCTGTGCTGTGCCATATTGTCGACCCTGGTTTTGCCTTTTCATTTAGTGAGATTAGGCAACTTATTTTCTAAGATTTAAACTCTTAGATTTTTTTTGAGATTATGGTCTATCTTGATAAGTATTCTGCCTGTTCTTGAGAAGGTGTGTGGTCTGGTTGAATAAAGTATCCTATAAATGGCAATAGGATAGGCCAAGTTGATTCAGATTGTCCAATCTTTTGAAGAGTGTATCTGTCTTTACTGATTTTTTGAGTACATGAATTTTGAAAGAAGGTGTTTCCATTTATGATCTCCATTTATGATATCATATTTTACTTTTTTTTAAACTTAGGTTTTGCTTTATTTTGGAATTCTGATAAGAGGCACATAAACATTTATGATTTCTATTTTTTCTTCATAAGTTAATTCCTTAAGAGTGCCATTCTCAGGGGTGGGTGTGGTGGCACACACTTTAATCCCAGTACTCAGGAGGCAGAGGCAGGAGGACCTCTGTAAGTTCGAGGCCAGCCTGGTCTACGTAGTGAGTTTGAGGCCAGCTGGGGCCACATCATGAGACCCTGTCTCAAAAAAGACATTCTCATAAATGTTGAGAATTTCAAATATGAAACAATTTTTCTCATTACTTTGGAAATACATAACAGTTTATAAATGAGTGAGTATGACAAGAACTGTGTTTACCGTTAGGTGTATTTCCACATGCCCTGCTGTTGGCTTTTACTACAGAGACTTAGAAGAAATACTTGATTTTTCGAAAGCTGAGTGTTCATTTCAGTGAAGTAGAGAATAATATACGTTGTAAATGATTGTTGTTAATTAACTTGTCAATTTTTCTAGCAGCTATGTGATAGGTTTTCAATAAATGTTTTGTTTGGACTTAGGATTTTAAATGGTAGTCTCTGTTGCCCAGTCTAGCCTGGAACTCCCTCTGTAGCTG
>NW_008345602.1:1813126-1823368 GCF_000622305.1 Nannospalax galili
TTTTTTTTAAACTTAGGTTTTGCTTTATTTTGGAATTCTGATAAGAGGCACATAAACATTTATGATTTCTATTTTTTCTTCATAAGTTAATTCCTTAAGAGTGCCATTCTCAGGGGTGGGTGTGGTGGCACACACTTTAATCCCAGTACTCAGGAGGCAGAGGCAGGAGGACCTCTGTAAGTTCGAGGCCAGCCTGGTCTACGTAGTGAGTTTGAGGCCAGCTGGGGCCACATCATGAGACCCTGTCTCAAAAAAGACATTCTCATAAATGTTGAGAATTTCAAATATGAAACAATTTTTCTCATTACTTTGGAAATACATAACAGTTTATAAATGAGTGAGTATGACAAGAACTGTGTTTACCGTTAGGTGTATTTCCACATGCCCTGCTGTTGGCTTTTACTACAGAGACTTAGAAGAAATACTTGATTTTTCGAAAGCTGAGTGTTCATTTCAGTGAAGTAGAGAATAATATACGTTGTAAATGATTGTTGTTAATTAACTTGTCAATTTTTCTAGCAGCTATGTGATAGGTTTTCAATAAATGTTTTGTTTGGACTTAGGATTTTAAATGGTAGTCTCTGTTGCCCAGTCTAGCCTGGAACTCCCTCTGTAGCTGTGGATGACCTTAAATCTCTGACTTCCCTGCCTTTATGTCTGATGTCCCAGATTGTCAGGCCAGCTCTGTTTTGTTTTGTTTTGATTAGCTGTAACTGAGGTGAAGTTAAAAACATAATTTATGGGGAGAAACGTCCAGGATTCTTGCCATTTTCAGGGGTATCTAGGTGGAATGTGTGATTTCTCTTTTTCTTTTCATGATTTATTACTTAGTATTCATGTTCCCAGGCTGAGCTATAATGCAAAAAGTATGAAAGGGTTTTCACTTGCAGCCTTGCTTGCATTTGCCAAGAGAACTGCTACTCTGCAGAACTTAGCTTACATTTGCTCCAACTGTCTTGAGCCTGTGAAGGTGTTCAAGCAGTGAACTGTGAGGCTGACTTGCACGTTCAGAAAGCATTTGTTCCTTGTCTTCAAATCAAGAAGAAAGGGAAACAGAGATGAATTCTTCAAAGAAATTATGTCCAGGATCTGCAAGAGTTTCAGATATTTTTCTCTATGGAGGTTCTTTGTTTTTCTTAGGTTAAATTGAAACATTAAAAGAGAGCATCATCTGAATGCTGAAGGTAAGGTGCTTAAAAATAAGATTAAAGTATTTGCTTTTGAACTACTCAGACAAATCATAAGCTATAATAAATATGTTCCTAAAATATTTAACTTACACTTAAAATAATTTGATTATGTCTGGCATGGTGGTGCATGCCTTTAGTTCCAGCAGTCCACTTGGAGGCAGAGGCAGGCGGATCTCTGTGAGTTCTAGGCCAGTCTGGTCTACATAGTAAGTTCCAGGTCAGCTGGAACTACAGGGAGACCCTGTCTCAAAAAGACCAAAAAAAATTGATTATGTATTCTTTGAAAAGAATACAAATCACATCAACTATACTTTATTAATTAGTGCCATGTCTTAATTATTTCACAGTACAAATGTTGGATAAATTGGATATACTATTAAAGAATTTTCCTTGGCATGTATTATTTTATGCTTCAACAAATACTTTATAACATTTTCTTGGGCAAAACCTATCGACATTTAGGAAATTTGAATTACAAGAAGTTATAATTGAAAAAAATTAGGTGTTACAGTAAAATTATACATTTTACAGAAATTTCTGTGTGTTCCTACCTAAAGGTTTTCTTTGTTTTTTTCCCCTTTCTTGTTTTTGGTTTCTTCCTTATTGCTAAATTGAGAAATGTTTTATGCATTTAAAATATGATTTTTTAGATTCATCAATATGAAACACATCAGAATCTTATTTAATTACCTAATATTTATATTTATTGGTTTTTATTCAGCTTATAGTAAAAGATTAGCACAGATCTTCATTATTTGTGGTAACATTCAATTTGGAAGAAAAAATGAATTTATCAGAAGGATTTACAGCTTTAATAATGAAAAATTCAGAAATTTGCAAGTTTTACCTGGACATTTAGATGTCTTTAAAGTTCTTTCTGTTTACATGTATCATTTTGTAATAATGTTGGCATATTTCAAACATGCACTGCCACTCATATTTTTAACTACGTATATATGGTGAAAAAAGTCTCCTGCAGACATCACATTGCATCGTGTGAAGCCACATCAAGAGTTTTCAGGTCCCTGACTTATGTGTATTTAAAGCATCAGCTTCAGAAATGCAGGGTTCACCCTTTGCATCCATTTGACTTTTTACTTAAAATATTTACTTTCTAAAAATATTTTGTTTAGAATACTTTCAAGAAGAAAAACAGTCAAATGAATTCATAACATTTTCATTAAGTTGTTGGAAGCCCTTGCTTCCTTTACCTTTAAAACTCAGCAACAAAAATAAAATTACCTTGGAGTAAGAACTTGGTAACAGCTAGTCCTGCAGCTTATAATATTATTAGTAAAGCGATATGGTAGAGCTTCATTATTAAAATTCAGATAGAGCTTGGTATAAACCATTACTCAGGGTCATTACTTCTAAGTACCTGACTAAACTTAGAGTCTTGAGCACATATTTCTCTGAGTCATACAAGACTAATTTTGACCTTTCACAATCTTATTATAATGTGGTTTTGCTCTAGTCCTAAAAGTACAAGCCAAGAATATATAACGTTGTTGATTTTATTTCATAATAAAAGCTTTGAATTAAGACTCCAAACATTTTATTCTTGTGGCATGCATGCATGCATGCATGCGTGTGTGCATGCGTGCGTGCGTGTGTGTGTGTTTTCTGAGACACAGTCTCATGTCACTCAGGCTGTCCTTGAACTCATTATATAGCTGAGGATGACCTGCTATTCCTGGTCTTCCTGCTTCTACTTCCCAAATGCTTGGATTACATGTCCTTCATCACCCCTGGCTTTTCCTGGGTCTTGATATCTGTAATGATAAGATGGTATGACTGAGATCCTATAGATAATGTCAAAATAAGTTCTTAGGATATGCCCTACAAATCTCGAAGAATAAAATAAATGATATAATTAAACTGCATTACTGATAGCCTGTATACACAGGGCCATTTGGAGGTGTTCTTTACTTACAGGGAGTGCTTTGACTTGGCATGTCTAGCGGAGTAAAGGATGGTGTAATAGGAGGAGGAAAAGGAGGGGTGATTGAGTCTTCTCACATTTCAGAAAATTCTGATCCTGTCTTTATAAGATAATTATTCAATACTGAATAAATTTTATAAGGAATGGGAATGTATTTTTCTTAACTAAGTAACAATTCAGTTGCATTTAGAAAAATCTTTTTTGTAAATCTGGTATGTGAAAAAGTGACTGCATGGGACTGTGGAGTAATCTGTATATTTTGTATATATTTTTGGATATAATATATTTTTGGATAAATATTAGCTTATTGTTGGGGTATAACAGAAGAATAATTGATATTACCTTCATAATAAGTACTATACAGTCCAGATAATTTTTTTAGTTAGTTTAATTGTAAGATATTTGTTTCAGCCTTGCTTTAATACCCTTCAAGGCATCTATGTCAATTAGGTCTGACAACTTTCAAGCTAATGAAGCCAACAGAACATATCAAATAATTAAATAATTTTAGCAATATGGTTGGTTTCACACTTTTACACAAATTTTCAATATTTTTAAAGTGAAAATGTGAATAAAATAAATATATAAGGAATTCCAGAATAAGGATGAATGGTACATGTTGTGGAAGGCTTGTAAATTATCCGCATAGCATCAGTTATCCATATGAGCATCTCATGTTGTTTGGCAGAGGAATGTGCACCTCTTAAAAGCTGTTACACAAACCATTACATTTCAAAGGTTTCTGTCTCACACCTTCAAATTACACTTTTTGCTTCTGTTGATAATTCAGAATTTGTTCCGTGTTTATTTTTGTTTCAATTACTGATGTGCTGAAAGTTGCTTCCCTATCCCTCTTTCTGACAAGCTAGAAATTAGTCTTTTGGATTGCTCTATTTAAGTAAAAGCAGTTTCTGTATTGTAGGTTACATTCAGAATGGTGTAATAATAGACTTCTAAGCCTGCAACACAGATACTCCATATGATAAAGTAATAAGCTTGGGGCACCAAGTATCTGAAACAAAATAAAGTACTGTAAGATGGCCTGGAATCCTTATAGAATATGTAAAATGTACTGAACCATTTAGTTGATATATTCACATATACTTGCATAGTTTGCTTTTCTTGAAGTTGTGTTAAATCCCCTGAAAATAGTGCACTATTCATTTATGTGAGGATGAAACTTGAAAACTTCTAAGAGACCTTCTATTCTCCATGTTATATGAGTGTTTCTTTCATTGTGTAGTAAGTACTTTGAACTTCTGGTAGGCCTTCCTGCTTCTTTTTTAGTGCCTTCTATTCATCTTTTATAAACTGTACTGATAGAAAGCACTTTGTACTGGAAACTGGAAGTCCTGAGCTCTAATGCCAGTTGTAGCACTAACTTATGGGTCCATTTTTAATATTGGTGTCAGACTCTGAATTGGGAACCTGAGCTAGGTGATCTCCTTGTACTTCTTAACTTTAAATGTTGATATTGGGAAAGAGGTCAATTATCTGAAAATCATTTATCCTTCCCCACCTAAGGAGCATTTACTGGGTGATCAGTTCACCAGCTATTTCTCAAGAAATCAGTTTACTGAAACATAAATTTACTGAATATCCATTCTGTTTAATCTATTGACTACTATGATGTATCAGTTTGCCTAAAACAAATCATTAAATTATTGAAATCTAATATAGTTTATATTAACTGTATTTAAGTTTTATCACAAATCACACAGCATAGAATAATTGTGAAAGTCCTTGGAATTTTTGGTGGCCAGTATTAAAAAGTTTCAACTTAATTTCAATCTTTCTATGCATAGCTATTTCAGCCTAGATATTTTGTAATAGATTTATTTATCAGTTCAACTAGTTTGAATGTCTGATTCATTATGTATAGTTGATAACTAAATGTAGTAACTGAATGCTTTTTAGTCACTTAAAACAGAAGTCATGTCCACATGAACTACTTCCAAGTATGAATTAAAGGATATACAGAACACAGTTAAGTGGCTAGATGTTTTGAAAGGAATAAATTGTTTATACTACCATTTATCAACTCACTAATATTCAAGAAATTCATATTTCATTTGCTGTAAACAAGTTCTCATTCTCTGAAGTTATTGTACAAAAGAGTAAGAACATTTCCAAACATGTTGTTTGTAGGCCATGGTGCTAGATTGCAGCAAATTTTCTGGTAAATTGAAACCTTGGATTTATCAACTTAAAACATCAATGGGTTCTTCAAAAGGTCATTAAAGCTGATTATTCAATACAAACAACAATCAATATTATAAATAGTTTTAAAAACATATTTTGACTGAACTAGTAAATTGTCAAATCCTTTGCCAAAATGAGTTGACTTTTGGCATAGCAGACATAGCTTTTCATTTCTCCATTACCGTCTCTGCCAGGGATGGTATGTGTGCAAGTTTGTGTGTGCTGAGTGGCGGGAGAGGGCGGAGGCATGGTATGCAGCTGTAGTGGAAGACAATTATGATCTGTCTTTGGAATCAGAATACTTTTTCCTTAGTTATATTCTGTAGCTTCAGTTGGAACCATGTTGAAGTTCTACCTCAGTGTGATTTCATGTGTGTTGACCTTGTGTGAGACACAGCTACCCCAACACAGACTATGAGTTACCAAAGTAGCAATAAAAGGTCTAAGTGAGAACTGGAAGACTACTTTTTACCCTCCCTGAGTCTTATCACTGCTATGAAATATGTCTTCTATGAGCATTTGAGCAACAGAAACAGAATGAATACAGCAAGGCATGCAGCAGGTTGTTGGCATATGTCAAGGAAAGACGGTCTTGTGCTCAAGCAGGATCAGATGACAATTGGACTAGAGGACTACACTGGGGGTTGCTATAGGGCTTAATACTCAGAGCTGTTTTTTTGGTTTACAACCTTCCTGAAAGCTCTTTGCTTCTCAGTTATTGCCTTTGATTGCAATGCTATTAGATTGTAGACTTAAATATATTTTTCTGGCAGTTACTGGGAGGTAGTTTGTGACTGAATATAAAGGTCCAGGAGCTGAAAACTTTTGTGCCTATACTGAAGACCACTTGTCTTTTTGGGGGAAGTGAACTAGCTGAGGCTATTCCTTTGGCACCATAAAAGCTGCATGCCTTCTGTTCCTTTTCCTTTAGAAGAATGAGGTGGGTCCCTGAGAGCCCAAGTCCTAAATTTTCAGGAAAAAAAAATTCTGAGTCCTACTTCAAATTCCAAGCTTATTTGAATTGAGGCCCCATCAGAAGAGTATGGTAACCACATAATTCAGCCTTTTTGGTTTATGGAGGGAAGCAGTGCTGGGACCAAGGCCTTGTCCTGCCTGGCAAGTGTTCTTCCATTGAGTTCCTTGCCCCTGCCCAGGATTCAGTCATTTTTATTTGTCTTAGCTGAGATATACAGAGGAGGATAAATAGCCATGTTATGGGATACTTTGAATTACTTTGAACTACCAAAGTTATAATGAAGACATTTTAAAAGGATAATACATCATGGAAGATTATTAACTGGATTAATAACTCACAGCATATCTAGTTGCTATAATGTAGAAGACTGAAAATAAAAGATTTCCAGCTAAAGCTACATAATGGTTTGTTAAACATTTACATTGCCATATTTTAAGCCTAGTAATACTAAGACTAAAAAAAGCAAAATGAAGTTTGACTCTGGAAACTTATAGATCACATATTACATTTCAGTCTCGCTCTGTTCTTTTCTAATTGCACAACCATGGTGCTGTTAGAATTACTTAAATTCTACGTGTTTTTTCACCCACAGAAAAGCGGGGTACTAATGGTACCTACCTCACAAGATTTTCAGACAGATAAAATAATGTACTTAAATTCTTTACATAAATGTATCAACTAATTAGTAACTAGATGCTTTCTGGAGTAGTTTTTGTGGATTTTTTCAGTAATTATTAAGAAAACATAAAAGAATGTTAGTTGAATGTTGCCAAGCTCAAATAAATTTCAAGCAGTTAATTAATGATGAAGTCAGAACAATTACTATTAGTCTAATTGCTTATTCCTAGGATTTCATCTATGAAAATTAAAGATCTCTAAGTGTGTCTGTCAAACAAAGGAAGCATAGCAGGGCTACCTATTCTAAGATGAAATGAAAGCACTGGTTCTGAATCCACAATTCGGTGAACCATGTGTACTTTTCAAATAGTAAATGATGTGTTGGAAGGTTCAGAGCAATAGCTGAAGTTTTGATTTGCTCAATCAAGTTTATTTAATTCTTGTTTCTTTATTTTAAAAATTATGCATTAAGTCTTTCAAAGCTTAAAAATTCTTTAAATGTGGGAATTGCTTTAAAATTCTACAATTGAAATTAAAAGTGAAGTCACATTAAAAATTAGGAAAAAATAGCCGGTGTGGTGGCGCACGCCTTTAATCCCAGCACTCGGGAGGCAGAGGCAGGTGGATCTCTGAGCGTTCAAGGCCAACCTGGTCTACATAGTGAGTTCCAGGACAACCGGGACTATGGGGAGACCCTGTCTCAAAAAGACAAAAAAAAAAATTAGGAAAAAAGGATTCTTACTAAATGCTGCTATTATAGATTTTATAGTAAAAATAGACAATTATATATTATATATAACCTTGAAATATTAAATGCCTCTTAGAAAACATAGTAATGTTTCAACAGGGCCTTGAAACTATCCTTCTTGGAGAATCATGTGTTCATTCTGCAAAATCAGTATCCTCTGTGTATTAGGCACTGTTACATCACTGTAGGTAATAGAGGCAATCATAGTCCATGTGCTCATGGGTTTGTCCTTCACGCATCAAGATGAATAATTATGCTATGCTTTGATGGTTGTTGCACATGGAATAATGATGCAGTGCTGCAAAAACCCCTGGGAGGACATCATGCCCAGACTTGTTAAGAGGAAGTGGAAAGAAGAGTGGTTGTTTGGGAAGTATAAAGGAAGTAGAGACCTGAAAGTTGAAGGTGAGCGAGGTTGAAGAAAAACTGTTTGAAGCAGAGGAAAAATAACTGTTGAGGCATTTAATCCGAAGCTGTATTCTAAAAAGCATCAGAAGTCTTGATAAAGAATTTGCAGTTTATTCTAAGGGCACTGGTGACATATTGTAGGGAGAAGCCTGAACTCCAGGGGATCTGTGTGGTAGGATGGATATAAATGAGAAAATTTTTGAGGAATAATTAGGAGACTGGATCATTAGACTAGGTAGTAGATTAAATTTCGGGGATAAGAGAAGTCTGTCTTTTATATTTAAATTTCTTTAAGAAATACAGATACCTGCCAGGTGTAGTGGCACAGACTTTTAATCTCACCACTCAGATCTCTCTGAGTTCAAGGCCCAGCCTGGACTACATAGTGAGTTCCAGGCCAGCTGCAGCTACAGGGAGACCCTGTCTCAAAAAAACAAATCAAAACAAAACAAACAAAAAACAGATACCAAAGTAACTGAATGCCAAGGTAGTCTCTCTTGTCTGAATCCATTGGTCCATTTAGAACTCATTGAGAACACAGATTGCATCTTCCAAATCTTGTAAGAACAATTATTGTCAGAAAATTTAATATGCATGATATAAATTTAAGCTTAGTTGAGATGATTGAATCTGAAAAGTTAGACTCATGATGAGGGTATGCTATTACATTTCAACAGATAATTAAAAATCCAGAGCTTTAATTCAGTAGAAAGAAAAGTATTGAGTATACTTATTAACTAGTGAGTTATTCACATTCATCACTACATTCTTCAAAACACTAATTTAAGGGTAGCACATATATTCCAAGCCAAATTCTTCTGTGTATACACATGTGTTCACATGTGTGCACGTCTGTGTTCAAAAGGTATGAAATTAAACCTTTGAGGGAAGCAGAAGAACTGGCTAGGCAGATAGGAATAAAAGCAGAAAGAATTTTTTGGAAGAGCTTTTCAAGAGATAAGAGGTTGCTACTAATTCAGTCTATAACTAGGCAAAGTAAATGGAATTTGTAGAATGAGAGGTTATTCTATAGTGTCCTTGGAAACAAAGATTCTCTGAGACTGAGTAATAGAGCACATAAATGTAGGTAGTAACTATAGAGCACTCTCGTGAACAAGTTTGGTGGAGAAAAGTAATATTGGGTTAAGAATAATTATTAATATATTTATTTATGGGATGTAGCATTCTATCTCCTAACTTTTACTCCCCAGAGAAGAGCACCAAAATTTAATAAGGGGAGAAGAGAGAGGAAAAAATTAATTTGTGTGTAATTTCATATTTCTCTATAATGCTGTGGTAATATGAACTTCTGTTAATCATAAAGAATTTACTTGATTTCAAACACTCACTTAATTTCAATTATGGGCATTAAATATTTATGAAATAAGATAAAGGACTCACTTGTGAATATAGTACTTCTTAGAAAGAAGCTTTAAAGGAAATTATTGTTTCTGGTACCAAGAAGATGCCTTATACTAAGTTGGAAGGAAAGTCATATATAAGCATATTATTAATTCTTAAAAATATCAGCTTCAAAAGAACAGTGTTTTAAAATAACTGCAATTATTGTACATTTTACTGATTTCTATAAATAAATATTTTCTAAGTATGTGTATTTTTAAAGTTGGTTACATCCTTAAATTTGTTACATATGCATTTCTATAATGAAACACAATATCAACATTACATTTTATAGCAGATGTTTCCAGTGTGTGTGTGTGTGTGAAATATAAGGGCTTTTTTTTTGAGATCCACCCACACTCTTATTCACTTTTTAGCCAAAAAATGTCAGTAATCAGAATTCAGTTCTTTAAGATACTGTACATTTAAAATGGGGTGTATTGTCTCCATTATTAGCAGTGTTATTATACAGTATCATTTTCCTTTTTTAGATTGTGTTGATCTTTTTAAGCCTGTCATTAGACTAGTTAGAAACTGCAAAAGATTCTTTTCTTCACTTTTATAAAAAGAAAAAGAGATGAGAAAAAAATTTGTGTGGGCAAGAAAATTTAAGAGGAAAATTGTCATTGAGTCGTTTCTAGTATGAAGAAAATTAAGAATTGCTGTTCTTGTGTGCTAAAATGCCAAAGCAGTCTTCACGTTTGGTGGCCTGCTTAATTCTTTGGTGCTTCGTCTCTACTTGCTGCCTTTTTTTTTT
>NW_008345602.1:1829451-1838154 GCF_000622305.1 Nannospalax galili
GTACCCCAAGTGGCCTGAGGATAGTAGTGCAGGCTAGGAGAGTTAGCAGGTGGTGCAGGCCTAGGGAAGCAGGGAGAGGTGAGGGCAGGGCCAGGACCAGAAGTGGTGCTCCTGGAGCCCAAGAAAGGGACTGGGTTGCTCTGGATGAGAAGGGTGAGGAAGCAGTATTGGTTCCCCAGGTGTCTGGGGCCCCAAGACTAGGAATGGCGCAGGGCTCAAACTAGGAGTATAGACCGGCGAGGCGGGGGGGATGGAAGGGTGAATGTGGCTTAGGGAGTCCTGGCGCGGAGAGCTGCGCTATAGACTTACCCCAAGAGGTCTGAGGATAGTAGTGCAGGCTAGGAGAGTTAGCCTACTTGCTGCCTTTTAAGCCAAGTTTTGCCTTTCCTTTGTTCACACCCTAAGATAATATCCCTACTTGGCAAGCATATTCTTGGTCATCAATCCAAAATCTGAAATGGGATGGGTACTTTTTTGTATATGGATAAAACCACACTGGTGAGTGTAGGGGGGAAAAAATCCCCAAGATGCTGTGTTTGGGCTTTGTAGGAAGAATGTACACCTCACACCAGGGCCAGTTTTAAAAGGAGAGGCATGAGGGAAGGGTTCTAGTTCCTTTGCCTTGCATGCATGCTTTCTGTGTGTCTATCACATGAGAGACCACTTTCTTGTTTGAACTAAATACCCATGTTTATCCTTGTCTTCAATCTGAAATATTGGTTAGGGGTACCCTTGTTCTTGTTATTTTTTTTTTTTACCAAAGGGAGAAGAATTGAATTTCATGTTTTAACTGAACTGGACAGTATGTTTGGATAATATCATAAAAACGGATATTTCATCCTTAAGAATGTATATTACTAAAGATTTTCTTCCTTCACCTAAAATGGCAAAGATCATTCAGTGACATTGAATGATTCAGAGACCTGCTCCATACATTATGTTAATGCTTATTTGTTTGTATTTTGAGGTGGTCTTAGACTGGTATGGAACATGCTGTATAGCCTGCATTGGCCTGCAGTTTGGGAGTCTCCTGCCTCACCTAGGGGGTACTGGAGTGCAAGGATTATAGGCATGCACCACTACACTTGGCTTCTAGTGATGCTTATCAAAAACAGCTTATCCTATTAAAAAAAAACATTTAAAACGTGCTTTTTTAGAACTGTGAAAGTTTTTTGGAGTCACTTAGCAATATGGAAAAGGTAGAACTTTTGACCAGCAACTGAACAGATTAGACACTCTTATGTTAACAGGTATCTTTCTGATGTTAAAATCTATTTTAGGTTACAGAATTTATGAATGATTTTTTTTCTCATTGTTCCTGGCTGAGGTGTGTCACTAGAGCCCATATTGCTTTTTGTTTCTTTATGTTTCATTTTGACACAGGGTCTTCTGTAGCCTAGGCTGACCTGGAACTCACTGTGTAGTCAGTGATGACCTTGAACTCCCAGTCTTTTTTGCCCCTATCTCTCAGGTTCTGGGACTACAGGCATATGCCATCATGCCCTACTTAGCCCTTGTTGCTTTTGACCAGCAATTCTAGGTTAAGCTTGACACCAGCCAAAGTTTATGTTCATTGATTTATGAAGGTTCTTAGGAGTTCCATTGGTGTCATTGTCCAGATTGTAGCATGTGGCTTGAGAAATTTCCCTCAAGCATATAGTTGTATATCTGAATAAAATTCCACCATGCTCTTTGAAAAACTCATTTTTATGCTTATGACATTGTATCCATCTAACTTGACTTTTATATGTCTTTGTAGTATTCCAGCTTAGGGATACTGGGTACTGGGGAAGACAGTTTTTTTTTTTTTTTTTCTTTTTGGACAGTTGAAATATTGAGTTTATTTCCTTCCCTGACACTGATTAATGCAAGTTGGATGAATCAGCAATAATGCAGTACAGTACCCAAGGTGTTCAAAATGTGTAGATGAACATTTAACTTTTTACACAAAATTTTTAAAAATAGGTCATGGAGAAACACTACTCACTGGTTTGCTTCCCTGGCTGGTGCCCAACCTGCTTTCTTATACAATACAGAACAACCTGCCCAAGGGTGGCACCTCCCACAGTGGGCTGGGACCTCTTACATCACTCAACAATCAAGAAAATGCCTCACAGGCATGGCAATAGGCCAGTTCAATGGAGGAAATTCTCCAGTTGAGGTTCCCTCAATTCAGGTGTGTCAAGTTGACAACTAAAGCTATCCAGCACACCCTAACTCCCCTCAAATCCACTTCCTATGCCCAACTTCATGCCTTCCTTTTTCAATAGTCCACCAAGTCCAATTTGTGATTCTTGTATACTCATGGATATGGGGTCATCCTCTGGAGCACAATCAATTTACCAGGGCCCATATCCTTGAAGAAAACTGACTCTACCTCCCTTAGCAGCCACCAACTGTCAATAGCTCCTCAGCTAGGGATGGAGCTCATGAGTCGATCACTCTTCCATGTGTAAATGTTGATTTTGTGTTCTTGTGCAGGCATCCACAGCTGTTGTGAGCTCATTAGTATAGCAGTCCTGTCACACCCAGAAGACACTGTTTCACTCTGGTTCTCCCCTACCTCTAGTTCTTTAAAACATTTCTGCCCTACCTTCCTTACAACCCCTGAGCCTTTGGTGGAGGGGGTATGATACACATGTTCCATTGTGGCTTAGAACTCCACAGACACTTCTCTACACTGTGACTAGTTGTGAGTTTCTGTGTTATCTACCATCCACTGCACAAAGAAATTTCTCTGATGAGATCTGAGAGCTGCATTAATCTCTGGATATAGATATAGGTATTTAGAAGGCAGTTTGATATTATGTCCATGTAACAAAACAATAGTAGTAGGTTCACCTGTAGGTGTGTGTGTGTGTGTGTGTGTGTGTGTGTGTGTGTGTGTGTGTGTGTGCTGTAGCATTGGTTCTTGGCCAGATTTACAGTCCTAGGCATGCATTTCTTCCTGTAGAGTGAGCCTCAAATCTAATCGAAAGTAGTTAGTTACCCCTATAATATTCAGGCCACTATTGTACCCATGGACATAGCCTGCCATGGCTGTCATTATTTTCACTCACAGGTTCACAACTGGGTAAGACTGCAAGTGACCTTTCTCCCTCTGCAGCCTGCATAGCACTTTCTTTATTGTGAAAGATCTCCATTGGGGAAGAAGCTTTATTGTCATTCCCAGCTCCTTTTTCTCCATCTCCTGGGATCAAATGTGTGGTTTATTTAGCAGTAGGGTCTTACCATTAAGTTCTGTTGAGCAACCAAGAGCAGTGACAATTCCCTGTATTGTTTTGAAGATCTCAGGAACACCCTGACATGCATTTCCATATAAAAAATTATAGCCTTGTGATTTCATAGAAGATTATATTGATCAAATACACTATGCATGATACGTATTAGAATTTGTATTATATGTGCTTGAATTTATAATTATTTTAATGCCCAAAGTCATGACTTGTCATTGTTATTAAATTGAGATAGATTTGGACTTGAATCCTGACTTTATGTATTCATAAATTATTTCTATGGTTTCTATTCATTCTATGATTTCAGGAAAAGTATTTCATCTCATTAAACCCCTATTTCCTATCCCATAAAATGGGAATGCTTCTTCCAAGGGCAAAATTAGAACAAAATGTAGTTGCTAGTCTTAATATCTGTAAAAAGGGTGATAACGTTGTGGTAAGATGCTTAGTGTTCATTTTCTTTTTCATTCTAAGTGTTATTAAGTGCTCCATTTGATTCCAGTTGCTCTCAAGATTGGGATGACCAAAATTTCTTTACTTCATTTCATAAATTTTGGAAGAATCTTGTTTATTGCACTCCTGTTTTCTCTCTCCTTCAAGTAGAGAAGAGAACAGAGTTAGTATCCTTAGGGTTTTGTTTGCCTCCTTGACTTCTTTGTTCTTCTTTCCCCCCACTGTTAGCTGGACATTGATCTTATTTTTTTAATTTATTTTTTAGTTATTATTTAGCCTGTGTCATCTAGAAAAGGCTGCCTGTTCATGAATATGAATTTGAGAGAAAGCTGCAGAAGCACCTGTGCCTAATGACAGCTTCTCTTGATAAACAGAAGCAGAAACCAACAGCAGAGAAATTTCACATCATTTCATCACTTAGGTTTTAGTGTTAATGGGTCGTTTTGTTCTAGTTTGTAAGCAATTAATCCTTTAAAATAAAAAGTGCTAATGGTAATTTGTTTTGATATTTTGTTTCTTGATGAAGGAGTAATTTTTGATAATCTATTGTGAGTAATGGGAAGAATTAGGTGAGAGAAAACCTTTGTTGAAAATGAGAAAGGTTACCCAGGCAACCTGTATATGTTAGGAGTGTGCTGATTAATCACCGTCAACATTATCACTGTCATCAGTTATCTTAAGGAGATGACCACAGAGCAGTCTACAGTATTATCATTCCTCCATTCCTACAGATGAACTTAGTATGAAAGACTTATCATACACAGTCCTAATAATTGCAGCATCAAATTTAAGCAGCAGAGCTTTTATCATAGAAAATCATGAATTTTCTTTTTCCGTCATTCATTTGCTTGATTTATTAATTTGATAATGCCTTGCGTTTTGCAAGGAATAAACCTTTCCTAGAAGTATGTTTTTAAAAAGAAGGCTTTGAATTTAACTACAGTTTATAGTTCATTTAGTTTCTTTCATTTTCTTGGATAGAGAGGAGAAAAGTCAAGCCATGCTGTTTTTTATGTATGAGGAAAACAACTCAATCTTTTTTGTTAGGATTTTGAAAATTCATCACATAATTATTTAACCATATGACATATAAATATGTATAATTTGAAATATTCCTGTACTTTGTATTATGTCTTCTTTGAAACTTATTTAATTACCATACTTGTTAAAAGTTGAACTAATCTTAATAGTTTTAAATCATCAATTCCAATACACTACCACAAATATTCTGTTCAGGAAAGTAAATATCAACAATATTTTTCTCCAAAAAGCACTGTTCATTTTACTTCCTTAATTTTATTATTTTAAGATTTATTTTTATTTTTTATTCATATGCATGTGTATATATCTGTGTGAGTGTATGCCACATCTGTGTGGGTGTTCACAAATGTCAGAAGAGGCCTTCAGATCCCTTGGTACTTGAGTTTCAGATTGTTGTGAACTTCCCAATATTGGTGCTGGGAACCAAGCTCTGATCTTGTGGAAGAACAGTAAATCCTCTCAGCCACTGAGCCATCTTTCCAGCCCCATAAATTCCTTAATTAATAGAGTATTTATTTTACTTTTTAAAAGATTTATGTGTGTGTGAGTGCTTTGCCTGTATTTGTGTGTGTGTATGTGTGTGTGTGTGTGTGTGTGTGTGTGTGTGTGTGTATGTGTGTTTACTGTGCCTGTGGAGGTCAGAAGAGGGCACCAGATTCCCTGGACTTAGAGTTAAGGAAGGTGGTTGTGAGCTGCCATGTAGATGCTAGGAACCAAACCCAGGTCCCTTGCAAGAGCAATAAGTGCTCTTAACTGCTGAGCTATCTCTTCAGCCTCCTTAATAGAGGTTTTAATCACCATGGGCATGATGTGTGCTGTCATTATTTTCTAACATTTATTTAAGATAGCTGATGCTGAATTAGAGTATTAGTTACAAATTTTATGCTTCAGAATTTTTTTTTTTAGTCTTTTTTTGAGACAGGGTCTCCCTGTAGCACCAGATGCCATGGAACTCACAGAGATTCCCTGCCTCTGCCTCCCAAGTGCTGGGATTAAAGGCATGTGCCACCACGTCCAGCTCCATGCTTCAGAATGTTGTAAGGATTTTGGATCTTACGCTATGTAAAAGTATACTAATATTAAACTCCTTTTTCTTTATTTTAAAAACACTAATATTCAATTTTGAAGTAATATTCTTATGATCTTACATTGAACTGGGGTTCTAAGGTTCCTATAATTAATTCATGAGTACAGACATATTTTAGATGTAATTTATATACCATACCTATAAAGTGGCTATTATAAAAATTTTGGTTAATTTGGTTCAAGTAGGAAGTAGAACTAGCATCTTTGTCTTTTTATGCTGTGGAAAAAGGAAAGAAATTCTATTGCTTTTGAAGATTAAATTGTTGGTCTTTATTTTCTGTACAAAATTAAAACTTGTTAATTCGTTATAGTGTTCAAAAACTATAAAGTCAGTTTAATGCAATCAAACTTCACAGAATTTGCTTTTTAGAAGAATATTTCAAGATGAAAGATCTTAATAAAAATTAGATGGGTACCAACTACCGTTTTTAAGCTAGCTCTATTAGAGGTTCTGTTTTATAAGTGTTTAGGTCAGATTTTTAAACCCTTTAATCTGACATGTACATTGTGTGTGACCAATGGAATCCAACTGTGAATTTGAGTGTATTAAATAATCTTCAGGAAGTCCTGCAAAGAACATTTGAATGCCTTAAAATATGCAATAAGGCATGTTTGTTCTAAACACTTTTGATTTGCCTAGGTTTGGCCATCAGGTTGAAGAAATGCTAATCTTGCTGCATTCAGCAGCTGGCTTTGCAATATTCTTTTCCTTCTCCTAGGAGCTAATTAGCCTTCTTCCAAAATGTGGCCTATTTAGCCTTAGATTCGCATGATTCATCCAGAGTTGGCTGTACAAAACTGAACCCTTAGCAGGTGGGTGTGTCCAACTGCTTAATTAGCCAGAATAAAAACGTCCTTTGTCGAACAAGCATCTGTTGCTCATGACACACCTGACAGCCACATTAGACAAGGATGACTAGGCGGAAATTGTGCATGTCTCTCCTGTAAGAATATACAACTCATTTACATATGGGTCACATCATTGACAAACTGCAGGGGTTTATTTAGCTCATCAAAATGGGTTAATGTGACTACATTTGTGATTGATAAACAAATTACACTTAAAAGGAGGCTCTGAAGGGACTAAGCTAACCAAATTACTTCCAAACATAAACAGAGCATCAGAAACATCTGATGGATGAATGAGGACACCTTAATTTTTTTCAACTCTTGATCAGTGAATGAAGCAAATCTCCAAATGCACTGCCCTCCTGCACAAACGTTGGGGAGCCACCAGAATACTTTTAATGTGTCAGTAGGTTTAAAAACTTAACAAACTTTGGTAGGAGAGTTGTATTCTTCCAACATGCCTTACATTGTCATTGAGCTGCTGTTAAAATCATGTCTTTAGAACTGATGTGTTTAAACTGGGCCTGGAAAAATAAGTATTAGTTGGGCTTTATTATTAGTTCAGTAGAGAGCTACTTTATTAGTTTTGGGAACAGAGAGGTGGGATAGATACTCATGATTTCTAGAAGTATGAATTAAATACTTTGTACTCAGAAGTGCTTTTCTGACTATTTCTCCAGCTCTATGCAGTACACTGCTACAATGCCATACTCCACCACAATGTAGTACTCCACTACAATACAATACTCCACTACAATGCAGTACTCTACTACAATGCAGTACACCCGGTGGTTAGTATCATGGACTTTCAAGTCAGACAGATGTAGGATGAATTCAGATTCTTCCTCTTTCTAGCTGTGTGACTTTGAGCAGCTTTTAAAATCCATTGTCTCAGTTTCTTCACTTATTAGATAGGGGTTCTTCTGAGAATTAAACTAGCAAAAATACTTAAAGAAGTTAGCTTAACTACTATCTGGCACCAGGAAATAACTTGGCAAATGATGAACCTAATTACAGTTATGACCTTAAGAGCCAGTTTATGGAAGGGATATGTTGGAGATAAGATCTCTTAAGTGATGAGGCTTGCCATAGAAAGTCTCTTCCTCAGAGATGATGACGGTAGTGAAATTAGAGAATGAAGTTCTGTCTAAGAAGAAAACAAATCAGTCAATTAAACAAGCAAACAATGCAACAAAGCTAAGGGGCTGAATTGTTGATCTCTTGGCACAGTCATCTCATTCTGGAAATATGTCAGTCACATGAATAGAAACGAGGAGTAAACATAAGGTACTCAGGAAATTAGCCAATACTTGGGTACCCTAGATTGAGCTTCTTGTGCCAGTTTCAATGAAGTATTGACAGAGCCAGAGGCTGAATGGAATGTACTCCTCGACTCTATTTTTAAGTTTAAAAAACTACGATTTCTCCCTATTTTGTTTCCCCTACTTCTATTCTTTCAAGTTAACTCCTGTTGAGTAGTTGACAAATATTTCTTTCTATTGTCCTCAGTCAAATTTCACTACCTTATTATGAAACTCATTCCTCCTAGTGTGGACTTTGTGTGACATCCAAACCCTTCTTTCCTCTTTCCTACCTGTATGATAGTGGGTAAGTGACTTACTATCTCTGAGCCACTAATGACTCACCTATAAAATGAATAACATAATGATTAAATCATTAATGAAAAATATGAGCACACAAGGTTAGTCTTGGCAAAGCTTCCAGCCCTTTCTGCAGAAAACAGGGAGTGTTAGTGCAAGTGACTTCACTGACTTCCCTGCTCCTTTGATGGAGCAGCTTAAAGGAGAAGCAGTAGCTCTCCATTCTTACCTTCTTCATCTGCACACTAAATGAACAGAGTCTACCAGTCATCTTGGAGCTTGTATGACTGGAAAAAAATCTGACAGCAGATGCTATTTGATTATCTGTTTCATTCCTGCTGAAAAGCATCACCTCACATACACAATTACCTCCTTTGCTATAGCACTAATATAGTTAACAATCTATCTATCTATCTATCTATCTATCTATCTATCTA
>NW_008345602.1:1838382-1848499 GCF_000622305.1 Nannospalax galili
CTATCTATCTATCATCTATCTATCAATCATCTATCTATCATCTGTCATCTGTATTAAATCAAGAAACCATGGTTTTGTCTTTCTTTTTTGGATTGCCATATTTACCCCCATTTTTAATTGAGTGCAAAAAGAAAAGGAATTTATATGATTATTTTATGTATTCTTTTCAAGAAAACAAAAGGCAGCATTAGGATATAATCTATGGCTAAGCAAGCACTCTTCCACTGAGCTATACCCTAGGTTCATTTCCCTAAATTAGGAAAACACTGGTCCTTCATTGTTGTTAATTAAACAAGAGTTTTGAATAATGATTGATGTCATTCTCATTCATTTTTAGACATCACCTAGTTTTAATGCTAGTTGAAGGGAGCATGCACATCTGTTTGCAGATGATTAGTATATTTAAAAGAGCCACAGCTTATAATATTTCATATAAAAATCTTGATTTTTTCAGCTTTTTTTCTGAAAATCACAACAGTAATCTACAGATTGGCCTCTCACATATCCAGGATATCCTGGAGCTGAACCTTAGCTGACCCATGAAAATAATGCATTAACCACAGTCTTTGTCTTTCACTTTCACAGTGCTTCTCCCCCTACCTCATATAACTAAAGTCACTCAATTATAAATGAAAATCAGCTGTTTCACAGATTAATTTATTAATAAATTCACTTATGAAAAACGCTTAGAATAGCCCTTCAAAAATTTCAATCAGTGGTAAGCTGTGACTGCTCTATATTTTGTAGGTAATAAGCAGTATTGTGTCCCTTTAGGACTTTGGCTACTAAAACAATAAGAAAATTCTCAAATCACAGAGATGTCAGTGGAAAACTCTAAGGAGAAAAAAAAAAATCACTCAGGTCCAAAGTAAAAAGCTCAGTCTCAACCCTTGCCCAATTGAGTGATCTCTTACCTTACTTGATGAGTTTCATCATTAGAAAGAGTATATTTGATATTTTTCACGGTCCATTTCTAAATCTGAATAAGATGGTGAAAGGTTTAAGGAAAAAGAATTTGAAGCGGTCACACTGTGACAGAAAAATCTGAAAGGGGTTAATTTTCTCCCTGAGAGAACTGAATACATGAAATTTTTTTTAAAGAACATTAATGTTCACTATATTCTTCAGATTTGAATTGCAATACATTATTTTCAGACTACCAATTAAATACTGTCCCCTACCCCACCTCCAGGAAATTCACATTATATTTATTGAATTTGTAAGTAGCAAAAGGAGATATCAAAGTGAGGAAGCCTGAGAAAATTAGGAAATATGATCCTGTGGGTAAATTGAGAGAGAGAGAGAGACAGAGACAGAGACAGAGACAGAGACAGATTGAGACTTAATTGAATAGTAACTTTTAGAAAGAAATAGGAATTTAGAACTGATTTATTTGCATTGTATTCTCCCATTGGCATCCTAAAAATTTCTGAAAGTGTCTAGAAAGTATGTTTCATGATACATGGCTATCCATTTCAGATTGTGTTCTGAGATTCGAATATCTTGATTGACTGTTTTAGACCAGAGTTCATAAAGAAATTGAAATAATTTATAACAACAGGAATCTAAATAGCTTTCAGTGAAGTTCAACCTCTTTAATTTCAGATCAAGAGGTGCTAGTGACCAAAATAAAATTGTGGACTGGTCATTTTTGGTATTTTTTAAAAAACTGGTCAGAATGACTGAAAACATGGAAGAGTTATGGGACTGTGTTGGAGTGAGTGCTATTGTGAGTCAAAGCCTCCAAATAGGATGCTAATACCAAGTACATGGAGCTTGTCATGCAAGAACACTTAAAACTTTTTTTTTTTTTATATATTCCAGAGACCATCATGCAGACATCAGAGACGGGTTCGGACACAGGCTCGACAGTGACTTTACAGACATCTGTGGCTAGTCAAGCAGCAGTGCCTACACAGGTGGTACAGCAAGTGCCAGTCCAGCAGCAGGTAATGACCGCTAACTCCAGAGAAGCTCTCTTTGTCCTGCTTGTCCAGCATCACTGTGCTCAGCGATTATATGGAATTTACTTTCTTGTTTCTTAGAGTACTAAGATGGACATACTGGGCTTCCTAGTTTAATTCAGCAACTGTTTCTTCAATATTTCTTGAATTTGTCAGGTTCTTTCCTTGTAGGACCGTGGAATATGCAGACCGTGCTCCTCTTCTAAAAGAGCTTTTCTTACTCTTAAAGGAAATTGGGGATGTTTTTCCTTCTGACATGACCATCATGAGTTTTCTTCTACTTTACTCTTCTCCTTTCCCCATTGCTTATTAAAACTTCCAATTTCTTTCATATTGAAATGTCACCAATAATATTTTATACTTAATTAGATAACAGTAATAGCTAATGAAAGAAAGAGTACGTGTATCTTATGAGCAGAGATTTTGTGTTTCTGGTGTTTTAGAAAGTGCCTTGGAATTAAGTAGCTGCTAAATACTGTTTAATGAAAATAAAATTATCTTAAAGGTCTGGAGATGTGACTCATCCCATTTTAAAAGTTGGGGAAAAAACTCATCATCAGATACTTCGTACAGGTCTTATTCATGCTCAGGGTATTTGGCTTGTTTTGGAAAGATACTGGGAAAATAATGCTGTTCACTCCAGTTGACAGTTCAGCATGTAGATTGTGAGTACATTAACCTGCTGTTTTTGCCAAATAGTGGTGACAGCAGAAGAAAAAATCATACTGCCATAAAACAAGCATTATCTTGATTCTCAAGGTTTGCCTATAATGTTTTAATATGCAGAGAAATTTTAGCAAACCTTGTTCCTATAATTGTAATTAAGAATAAGTAGTTAGAGTGAGGGGTATGTTTTCATAAATGATAGGTTATATTCTTTTCAAGATAAATAATTAGGCCAGGAAAGGGAAATAGTGCTAGAATTGCAGGGGAATCTTTTTTTCTTTTTGATCTTGGCACGTTAACACTCATTTTCTTAATATTTTTATTGAACTTTTGTAATTTCATACAACAGTTCTTAATCAAATTTAGATCCCGTCCCACATCCATGCCTCCCCCCATCCCCCCACCGAACCTCATGTACATATACTCTGCCGTACATGTTAAGTCCTATTCATTCAGGCATTTGTACCCAAATGTCCTTTAGTGTAAATGCATCCACTGGAGTCTAGTCAGCCCATCTAGTGGTTGTATGTAAGTCATACTATCCCTCACCCAGCAGCAATCAGGCTCCAATAGTGCCGACCTGCCACCTAGTTCTCTCCTCCTCTTTGGGACCTTGTTTAATTGAGTTAACATGGGTCCTGTGCTCAATGCCACCATTGCCACAAATTCACATGTGCAGGCTTCCAGTGGCTCACACCCATTTTTAGTCTGTGGCACACACCTTTCTCATGCCTCTTGCTCCCTATTGATTAGGTTAAACTCTATATTGTATTGTTTTGCAAACACAATTTTTCACATATTTCAAGCTATCAATTTTATTTTATTTTTTTAATTTTTTTACCACTAAAAAAGAATTTCTCCAAGCAATGTTTTAAAAGTCACTGGGAATATTGATGTCATTACCAAATTCAAAATTAAACATTATTCAGAAAAGGAGGGCTTGTTCTAAAGAGCAAGCAAAGAACAATTGCAACATTGTTCTGCAATTCTAACTTTAAAGAGGTAACACCAATCTGTCAATATTAAGGAAATGTCGAACAGTTAAACTCACTCTGATTAAGATTTTATCCTACATGAAAGAATGGCTTTGGGAATGAATATAGAAAGGGGAGCAGGTTCCTCTCTTCAGAATGTCAGCAGATTCTGAGGAACATTGTCTGACTCTGCTCCCTTTTCTTTCTTCCTTTCTTTGGTTTTTAGAGACAGTTTTATTTTTCCTTTTATTAAATTTATATATCATCTGATATTTAATGCAGGTTATATAGAGGGTATATTATAATGAAAAGGGCCAAGTAATTCAGGGGTTTGTTACTGAAATAAATGTAGAGCTTATCTCCTCTCTTCTTCCATAAACCACTCCGTAGAGGGAACTATATTTCTCTCCTTTAGCCTAGTCTTTTTACATGTGTTTCCATGTATTTAAAAATAGCTTATACTTCTTTTGCTATGTCTTTGTTTTTTAGTTTTAAGCCTTGTGTTACTGTACTTTTCTTTGGTTCTGCAATAAACAATCTCTCTCTCTGTCTCTCTGTCTCTGTCTCTGTCTCTGTCTCTCTCTCACACACAGACACAGGCCCTTTCCATTCTGCATGCTAATATGTTAGTATGCATTTTCTTTTCCTTTTTGCAGTATGAATGCTAGTCCCCAGAGCCTTGTGCTATTCAGCAAGCACTTTATCATTAGCTGTATCTGTAGCTAATGACTGATGTATTGGATTGTACTAGTACACAATTTCTGATGTATAAAAACCATCATTTCAAATATACAACTCATGGTTGCATTTTAATTTCGTAATTGAATGCTTATGCTGCCATGATATAGAAATGCTATTAAAGTCTAGCATATAGTGAACAGAGATTACTTTCTTTTCCTATAAAACTCATTAACTTTTCGTGGATTTAATCATTGTATTTCTTCTAGTTTGTACAACTACTGTGCTCTTAAGAACAAAAAGAGGCTACAGAGATGGCTCAGCAGTTAAGAAAGTATACTGCTTTTGCAGAAGACACAAGTTCAGTTCCCAGCACCATACTGAATAGCTCAAAAGCACCTGTAACTACAACTCTGTGGAAATCTAACTTCTTGGCCTCCGAGGAGACCAGTATGAATGTGCAGACACTCACATAGATGCACACATAATAAAAATGAAAGTAAATCTTCTGAATCTAAAGAAAAATTTGCTGTGCACAAATGAAACAATTTTCTAATTTATGATCCTCTGTATGTGGCCTGGGTGTTTATTTTTTCCTCTCAGAATGTTCTTAGAATGCTGTAAATCCTAATTTCTTGAAACTTTATAGTGGTATTCCCTGAGGCAGGCCTATTTTCAGACATTTGCTGGCACCTGAATGAACCTCTTTAGCTGAGACAGATAGGTTCTTCAGTTCTAGAAATCTTTAGTTTTTCATTAATGATCACCTTCCCTTTGCTCTCTCTTCCGTTATTGTCACTTTGTAGAAGAACTTTTATGTTCTCTGTTAGACTTCATCTTCCTATTAACCTGTCGCTGTTAATTTCTGATATCATATATTTTTTATCATCAGACACTTTTTGAAAAAAATGTTTATATTGTTTCTTGTAACATTATGTTTTATTTGTGCTTTTGCTGTTTTTTTTTCCCCTCTGAAAATATTAACATTTTCTAAGTTGGCAAAATTTTCTTCTCTTGATATAGACTATTTTTTTTTCAAGACACTCATGAGGCTGGTTTTGGTGGGACATGCCTTTAATATAACATTTAATAGGCTGAAGTAGAAGGGTCACAAGTTTGAGGCTCGTCTGGGGTTTATACTATAACCCTGTTTCTATAAAACAAATTAACTTCTTAATTAAAATTGAAAATTGAAGCACTGTAGTCTTCTGACCTTTATCTGTCTTGTTGTGTATATATCTTTCATGTTAAAAATCTTTTCTCAAATTGGGTATTTATTATATTTTAAAATGTGTTTAGTCAGGTGTGTTGGCTCACACTTGTAATCCCAACACTCAGGAAGCTGATGCAGGTGGATTGTCATTTGTTTGAGGCCAGTCTGGGATACATTGTAAGTTATAGGCAAGCCTGGGGTGCATATGAGACTGTGTCTCAAACTACCCCACAAAGAAGGTCAAATCAAATCCAATATGGGTATAGGAAGCTGATGTGAATGATTATGTGGGCATTGTCTTCAAAGTGGATTCATCTGACTTTTTTTAATGCATAGGAATCTTCCTATGTATTAGTAACAGTTTTTTTCCTTTTTGGCTAGTCTTGTTTACAAAAAATTGTTCAATTTGCTGCCTAGGGGTTAAATGAATGCTTCTGGGAGTTGAGTAGATGAAAACAAATTGTTTATTTATTGCACTGATTTACTTAATCTCTATCCTGACCCCCTCCCCCAGTATGGTACAGGTGTTTGCTCTTCCTTGCTATAGATATTAAATAAAAAATAAACCTTATTACATAGAATTTCCTTTGTATTATATTTATATATTTATAATATATATATATATGTATATAGTGACAGATATCTATAATCCTAACTCTTGTGAAGCTGAATTGGAATGGGTCACAAGTTGAAGGCCTGCTTGAGGTACACAGTAAGTGCAAGACCAATCTGTAGGACACAGCATATCTCTGTCACACCCACCCCACTCTGCTAGAAATAGAAAGTCAGCATCACCAGACATAATGGAATAGAAGATAATGCTTATGACACACAGACACACAAACATGAATGAACTTACATACACACACACACACACACACACACACACTCACACTTCTTATCTTTGAAAAAATGGTGTCTTGTACACCTGGGCCACACCTCAGAAAACCATTGTATTGCTCCGCGTCACTCCCCCCGGCAGGCATATTTTTCACTTCCTCAAGTCAGTTCTTTCCTCTGGGACTTTCATGACAGGTGATACCTTACTTTCCCTTACACCAAGAAAAGAAGGTGAGAACTCTAATTTTCTTTTTGTCACACCGTGTTTTATTTCACATAGTTGGGCTAGTGTTAGATTTGCTTGGAAACACTTGCTGTAGCCTCCTTCTAGGCATATTTGGAAGAATTTTTTTCTCCTTTGTTATATGTTTTCTTTCTTTGTTCCATTTCTCCCCTCCACTAGAAGAGTTTCTTTTTTGAAGTTCCACAATATATTCTGATGGTCCCTGGGAATGCAAACTATATATAACCAAAAATAACAGTGTTAGAATAATTTTCTATTGCTCTAATGTGCTGGTAATGTTTGAACTTTTAATGTTTTCTTGAGTTTGAAAACTGGTCTAGAATGCTGTAGAAAGCATCTAGCTTTTCTTAGTGAGTTAGTAACTTTGATGAATGTTAAAATCAGAATATTGATGTTGAAAGTAGATAATTCTATTTTTACAACTTTTTAGTAAGCTTGTTTGGTTATTAAAGAGAAATTTTACAGATTTTTGTCTGTTTGTATTATAATATGTGGTTTAGAATGCTGTAAAACCAGATAATTTAAAGATCTTAATGTTATGCATGTCTCTTTCTTCAAAGTTTTAAAGATTCTAATTTCATCAGTTTGTAAAATAAAACACTAATTCTAAAATTATTTCCATGTTATTTCATTTATTCCATGTTAAATCAGAAATGAATTCATCATCAGACATGCTAGCATTTGGGAGGTAGAGACAGGTTGATTTGTAGTTCAATGTCATCTTGTGCTACACAGGAACTTTTAGGTCAACCTGAGCTATGTGAGTACCTGTCTCAAACTAGCAAAAGAAAAAAATATTTACTTCTCCTTGGAAAATAAGATTTAGAAATAGAGATCTCTAAGGATGGAACCAGAGGGGTATTTTTTGTTGTATGTTGTAGTTCCATAAAACATTGTCAGATTTCTTATGTACATTTTTGTGGCTTTATAAAATATCTAGTCTTTGCTTTAAATATAGACACGCTTGTCTAATACAGTAAAACCTATAAAACTATTGAAGTTGAATAACCTGAAAAGAAGTGAAAAAATTTGGTAACACTAGTCTTTTCATCTTTATAAAAATACTCTTTTGGGCTGATAGGTAGCAACAGAATTATAGATCCCTCACATTTCACATTGAGGTCTTTGATCCATTTGGAGTTGACCTTTGTGCAGGGTCATAGATATGGGGCTAATTTCATTCTCCTACATGTGGAAATCCAGTTTTTCCAGCACTGTTTGTTGAAGATGCTGTCCTTCCAGTGTGTTTTCTTAGCATTGTTGCCAATAGTAGGTGACTGAAATTACTTGTATTCATGTTTGGTTATTCTATTTTGTTTCATTGGTCTGCATGTCTGTGTTTATGTTAGTGCCCAACTCTGTATCTCTGTAGAATAGTTTGAAGTCTGGTATGGTAGTCTCTTCATCATTGCTCTCTGTGCTCAGGATTTCTTTGAATTTTAGGATTTTTTTTTCTGTTTTTGGGTAGTATGTTATGGGGATTTTGATTGGGATTGCATTGAATCTATAGATTGCTTTTGGTAGGCTGCTCATTTTCACGATACTAATTCTGTCAATCCATGAACACAGGAGATCTATCCATTTCTTTATGTCTTCTTCAATCTGTTCAAAGATTTAAAGTTTTCATTGTAGAGGTTTTTAATGTCTTTGGTTAGGTTTATTCCTAGATTTTTTTAGGCTATTGTGAATGGAATTATTTCTATAAATCTAGAATCTGTGAGGAGCCTCTTGGCTCATTTTGTCAACTCTAATTGGCTTTAAAAAACAAGGGCTACATTATTGGCTAATCTTCTTTTAGTTTTATTATATTTACTATTAGCTCAAACTTTTCACGTTTTATCCAAATCCTATGTTCTATACCATCTGTCCCTGTCTATATTTGAGCATATCTAATTATCTTTGCTCAAAGATAATAGTTATGATACAATTAGGAAAATACAAATATAAGCCTGGAAAGGCTACTGACAATACTCGTTTAGAGGCATCAGCTTGGTGAAACACACTAAGCTTTGCAGTTTAGAAGGTGTCTACCTTTCAGGAACACATACCCTTAGCATACCAAGAAGCCAGTGATAGCAACATAGCTGCACAAACATCTTTAATGTGTTAATTTACTTTTACTTTTCAAGCAGTTTTCAGAATCTGTGGCTCACTGGCAAGCTTTAATTAGGTGACTCTGCTTTTAACAAGTCTGTATAGATTACTAGTACTCATAAAAAGATAGCTTTAGACTTCTAACTAGTTTATTGGTCATTGTTGGTAACTACAAATAGACTTAGTAATGATATATAAATGCACCTTATATACATAATAACAAAATACTTATTTAGTAAAAACAGTTGACATGGATATTGTATAAAAGAGACCACTTACCAGTTACCTGGCATGTATTAGACCTAAATGCCTTTAAATCTATGTGTTTGCCTGACATTTTAAAGCTTAGACACACAGTGTATTTAGCCCTCAGATATGTACACATATCTAGTCACAGATTTAAGACTGTCAAATATATTATAATATCCTGTAATAATATTTATTTAACCAGAGTTATAAAGTGATCATTTTAAAGACTTCAAAAACAGATACTTAAACAAACTAGTTCTTTTAAGATACAATTTCCCTAAATGACACAAACCTAATAATAATTTCCCTAAATGACATAAACCTAATAACAAGCTTAGAGCACAAGAAATGATCTTTATAAAACACAAAACCTTTATTCCTTAAGTCAATTCTTTGTAAATATTAAGAGTAGATCATTGTTTTAATAAAAATAGAAAATTTAATAAATCCCCTCTAAACTTTCTATTTTTGTATATTGTTGCTTTGCACATAGGGAGCTGAATTCTGGTTTTATGCCAGTTTATTAAAAATTGATCATAGAAAACTACTTAAAGACTTGGAGTCAGCTCTGTTTGTAAAATGCTGCTGTGCAAGCACGAAGACATGAGTGCAGATGCCTAGCGCCCAGGTGAAAAGCAAGATGCAGTGATGGGAGCTGTAACCACAGAGCTGGGGAAGATGTGGGGGATGGAGATAGGCAAATGCCTAGAGCCCTAGTTAGTCCAGCAGAATTGGTGAGCTCCAGTTTTAGTGAGAGACCTTGTATGAAAAATAAGACGGAAAAAATTGAGGCCTACTCTAACCAGGTATTGACCTCTGATCCCCTCTCCATGTACATGTGCACCTGCTTAAACATACATACACGCACATACACACACACCAAGAAAGGAACACATATACACACACAAATTTACCTAACTCATGTGAATTAAAAGACATTTGAGCAACCAGTTCTTAATTCTGAATGTGTAATTCCAAAGATATGAATCTTGATTGTAACAAGGTAGAACTTTTACATCTCAATGATACAGAACTTAAACACCTTTGAGAAGCGTTGTAAGGCTCTATTGACAGCAAAAAGGTCAAAAGATGAAGCCTGTTATACATTTTATATTTCTCCCTGTTTAAAAACTAATCAGGAGAGTCTGAGACATCCTTGAAAATGGAAATTTTAAAGGGCAAGAATAATTTGGAG
>NW_008345602.1:1848767-1859320 GCF_000622305.1 Nannospalax galili
ATGTCTACCTAACCCTGACTTTTCTGAAACTTTCCCCTGTTTTTAATAACGTTATATCTATCCTAGACATCCTAAAAAGCAAGAGTTCTCATGAGATTGGATGTAAAACTTAGCAATTCAGAAATATTTCCATATCCTATGAAAATAAGAATAATTTATTGTTTTTAAATTGAAATTTTATTTTTATTTTATGTGTGTGGAGTCTTTTGCCTTCATGTATGTATGATCATCTGTTGTACGATGCTCATGGATATCAGTTCTCCTGTAACTAGAGTTATTGGCAGTTGTTAGCTACCATGTGGGTACTGGGAAACCCTCTGCAAAAGCAGCCATTGCTCTTAATGGTTGAGCCATCCCTCCATCCTTGAAAAAGAAATTCTTTACCCCTAGTATTTCTTGATGGCTTTTACTCAATAGATATACTCTAGGGACAATCCTTTGCTTCCATTTCTTTTATCTGAAAGGCTTTAATATAAGAACCATAGAATGGAAGCTAGCTGTTTGAATTGTCAAGAGGAAACAACAGGAGAGAATGTTCTTAGAAGACCTTTGCCTAGGGCTAGAGGAATTCAGTGTCTGAATTATGAAGATGTGTAAGAAAAACAAAAGAAAAGATGCGTAATGGAATTAACCAAGCATGGAGGCTCAGGCCTGTAATTCCAGCACTCTAGAGGTAGATATAGGAATATCAGAAGCTCAAAGCCAGACTCAGCTTGAGTGCATAGCAGGTTTGTGGCCAGCAGGGCCTATATGAGACTGGTCACAAAAGAAAACAAAACTAGAAAACAACTGTTAAGATCAGAGCTAGTAGCTTCAATGTATAAAATCTCTTTAGATCCTTCCTTGTAGTTCAGATTTTTAATGAAACATCAAAGATAGAGCTCAGGCTGCAAAGAAATAGTAGAATCAGTAAAGAGAGTTATTATCCTGGACAGGAATCAGTTGTAATTACACTGCCAATATAGGCCTGGCCCAGAGATCTGTAATTGGAGAAATTATGAGAAAGTTTCCTGTCAGGTTTAGAGCCATAGTGCTTGTGTTCTAAGCGAGACTGAATGGAGTGGTCAAAGACTTTTTGTCAAGGTTCTTGTTATAGACATAAAAAGAATGTATAGACAGACACAAGTAGCTAATAAACAAAAAGATTTACTTAGAAAAGTAAATATTTGAGAAAGCAAAAGCATATAGGCTGTGAACAGTGAAGATGGACTTACAAATGAGGCCCACATCTGGTTTACATGAGATAGTATTTTTGTGGCTTCAGAGATGTTGAGAGGGGAATGCTTAGTGGAGATGATGCAACTACTTCCACTGTTGATGGTAGTTTATATAAGTTACATAACCATGCCTTAGATAAATGCGTATTATTAATTTGAAGAAGTTGGACATTTACAGTAGGGCTAATTTTTCCTTAAGTTTAATCCTAACTGGTTTGAGTATCATCAATGGAAGCTCATCTAGAGGGGGATTTAGGGAACTGCACATAGTCAAAAGTTTTGTAGTTGGCAATGAGTTTAAAGATCTGGGAGATTTTGAAGAGGGACAAGTCCCCTTCCTTTCTGTGTGGAGCAGAGCGATGGACAGTGTGTTTCATTGTATGTAGAATAAGGAGGGGAGAGCGTAACGAAGGAGTTGGCATTGTTCTCTCTACTTCCTATCTACCAACCCTTTCTAGCGTTTGTTACTTGCATTTTCTGTAACTGTGAGAAATATCTGAGAAATATTTTCAAGGAAGAACACTTTATTTTGACCCCGTTTTTGATTATTTGGTACATGGACTGTTGGCTTCATTACTTGGGGCCTGAGATCAAACAGAATGTTTTTAGTAATCGGAAAATGTTAGTAGAGTAGTAAAGTCTGCTTACCTCATGGAGGCTAGAAAAGCAGATGGGGGGGTGAGAGAGAGAGAGAGAGAGAGAGAGAGAGAGAGAGAGAGAGAGGAAGAGGAGGGGAGGGGAGGAGAGGAGGAGAGAAGGGAGGAGAAGAGAAGAGATCAATATCCTGGCACTAATGGCCTCTTTTCCTCTTACCATACCCCCTATAATCCATCTGTGCCTAAAGCCTATACTACTGTGATAGTCACATTCAGGTTAGATCTCCCAGTCTAGTTGTCTTCATAGTAAACACCCTTATAGGTATACCCTGAGCTATGCTTTACTAATCTTTTAAGGTTCTTCTTAATCCAGTTGAGTTGACAATCAATATTAGCTATCACATGGTTGTACAGAGTGAAAAATCTCCCTGGTTAAAGTAAGTGGTTAAGATAGAATATATATATAAACACCATAACTGGACCTAATTGTTACATGGCCAAATTGGAAAATTCATGAACATCCTCACCACTGCCAATGGTTTCCAGGTCCTTGTCAGATGTCCTACATTCACACCATCATATTTCTTAACTTCTCAGAAGTGAGTTCGATCCAAGGACTGGTTTCCTAGTATAGACGTATCTCAGCCTCGAAAAACAAATCTGAAGGCTGACTGGCTGGCCTTGGATTGGAGATTTCTTTCAATCTTCCAGAATTGGTTGTCTCAGTGTCTGTCTCTCTGACTGTCTTTGTCTCTTGGGCAAACTTCCTAGCCCTATTTTCAGGGTAAAATAATGCTAAAATATCTTCTCTCCCCAAACATTACATTGTTACTGCTTTGTGATCCTTCTTAGAAAGCTTCTTAGGTGGGGAGTGTGACAGATCAAGCCAAGTGTTGTTGCTAACTTTGACCACACTCTAGGCCTTTTTTACTCTTGGATTGTGAAACCAATGAAAACACTAAGCACCAACTGAGCAGCAAAAGAGGCCTTTATTCTTCATCACAAATAAAAAGGTGAGTAAAAGTGAAATTTTTATTTCATTTTTTAATAAAATTTCCTCATTAAAAAAGCCACACAGAACAACATCCATCTGTAACCCTGGTGCTGGGAAGATGGAAACAGGTGAATCCTTGGTACTTACTGGAAGGCATTCTAGCTGCATTAGTGACCTCCAAGTTTGGTAAGAGACTTTGCCCCTGAGAGAAGGCGGAGATTGACAGAGGAAGTCACCCAACCTCTGACTTTCACATGCATGTACAAACACATATGCTACACATACACAAAGAATGAAGGGAGGAGATAAGCTATGAAAGGCAACAAACATTGTACTACTTTTCTCTTGTTGTGGTAAAATACCATGACCAAAAATAACTTATGGAAGAGTTTGTTTTGTCCTATGGTTCCACAGGGAGAGCCCATCATGGTGGGGATGTGTGGCAGCAAGTAGCGGGCATGGTGGCAGGAGCAGGAAGCTGAGGATCACTGTCTTCAGTTGCAAACACCAAGCACAGAAAGCAAAGCAGAAGTGGAGCAAGGCTATGAACTCTCAAAGCATACCCCCAATAACATACTTCCTCTAAAGACTGTATCTCCTGAAGAGACCATGACCTCCCCAACAGTGACACCAACTGGGGACCAAGTGTTCAAATACTTGAGCCTAGAGGAGACATTTTTCATTCAAACCACCATATTCCTTTCCCTGGTTTCCATAGGCTCATGTCCATCTCATAGTGCGAAATGTGTTTAGTCCAACTTTAATATTCCCCTTAGTCCTAACACTGTCCTAAAATCTCTTTTGTGACTTAAGGTGATCTTTTAATTAAGACGTCCCTTGTAAAAAGAAAAATTGCATACTTCCAACATACAATGGCACAAAATATACATTCCCATCCCCAAAGGGAGGAATGGGGGAATAGTGAGGAAATACAGGACCGAAGCAAGGCTGAAACCCAGTAGGGCAAACACCAGATTCTGTTGCTCCATGTCTGATGTCTGGGACTTTAGTTCCAAAGGACTTAGATGGCTCTCCTTTATCAACTTTTCTGCCTGCACCATTTCTTTCTTGGGCTGGTTTCACTTCCTATCCGCAGCTTTCCTTGTTAGATGTCTCACAGCTTTGAAATCTCCAAATAGTGGGGTCCCCAATGTAACACAGGTTTCACTATAACAGCTTCACACAGTGACCTCTCTTAGTCCTCTCAGGACTTCTAAGGGCTTTGTCAAAGGGACTCCATCACTGCCACATGCCACCTGGCATCAGCAGCTCTCTGAAACTGCAGAGGAAGAATTCACCCCTTCACTCTTGAATCTTTTATGTCTCCAAAGTCAGTACTAGACAGATGACACTGCCAAGTTATACTGTCAGGTTGAGATGGACCCAGAATTGACTTATGGAATGTTTGTTTGGGTTTATGGTTTGTATTGTATTAAGGTTTGCTAAAGAAACAGAACCAGTAGAATGAATGTGTGTGTGTGTGTGTGTGTGTGTGTGTAGGGATTTATCATATTAGCTTACAGGATAGAGTCCGATAGAGTCTGAGTAGTCCAACAATGTCCACACTGGAGAGGCTGAGAATCCGGTAGTTGCTCAGTCCACGAGGCTGGATGTCTCAGTCTTCCCAATCTGGCGCTGAAGACCTGACGAATTCCAGGAGATCTGCTAGTCTTCAGTCTTCTTTGGAATCTGAAGAAGTTGGTCAACTCACCAGTGAGAGCAAAGGCAAGGGACAACAAAGCAAGAGATCCCTTTTGCCATGGTCTTTATAGGGGCTGCCATCAGAAGGTAACACCCACATTTAGGGTGAGTCTTCCAGCTTCAGGTGATCCAATCAAGAAGGTCTCTCTCATTTCAGTTAATCCCAGATCCAGTCAAGTTGACACCCAGGATTAACCATCACATGGTTCCAGAGGAAGTGCCCATCATGGGGGGGGGGTGGCAGCATGATGGTGGCAGGAGCAGGAAGCTGAGTGATCACGATCTTTAATTGCAGACATCAAGGAGAGAGCAAACTAGAAGCATGGCAAGGATATGAACTCTCGAAAGCCACTCCCAGTGACATACTTCTTCAGGGCTACATCTCCTAAATAGTCCATGACCTCCCCAAATAGTACTACTAACCAGGGACCAAGTATTCAAATACTTGAGCCTTTGGAGGACATTTCTCATTCTAACCATCACAGAAATTCATGAATTTCTGTGAATAGGAAGAGATTTTTTTCCAAAACTTTGGGCCCTACCTCATTTTGTTCCTTTTAGGATTCTCTCAGGTCCTGATTGTTGGAATTGTCCACTATCGTGGAATTGGAAGGATGTCAGTTAGAAGTTATGTGGGATTATAATGAAATTAGGGGCTGTCTGCTAATCACTTTCACACCTATCTGGATCCACTAAGTTTCAGCTAACCTACTTGAAGACTTCTTGCCTTCAGATATTGGATGCATACCAATTCATTTTGGTTAGGTAGTCAGTACAAGGTTGTGACAGAGTAACAGTACATAAACTCCATAACGGATTATCTGTTTGGTCGATGCAGGTCAATATAGGAATAGAATCTTAAATGGGTCCACTTGCCAACTCGGGCAACTAAGCCAAAGTGAAGACCGCATCACTCTTATCCTTGTGTTTCCTTTCGGTTAAGGTTTTAGAGATTTGCTTTCTGTGAATCTTAGCTTTGCTGAACAGGAGTATAATTCTTTTCATGTAATACCCATATTATTGCATAGAAGCATCTGAAAGGTATTTTGTTTTTATTGGAGACTTAATTCTCATTGGCTTGTTTCTCTGATAGGAGAATATTCTTATAACTAATATTAAGGAAGACTTAAGGCCTTTATTAAGGCATTTATTTGACCATTTCTAATGAATGTTTATAAATACCTGAGTTCTCTTTTAATGGTTGACTGGAGGTAGCATTCATTGATTCTTCGTTAGGTAGTTAGGTTTTGTTTTTCTCACCTGTAATTATATGGCACTAGGCATTATGTTCAGTTCTGGAATTTCCAATGTAATTTCATGTGATTCATTACCATAAGAAGCTATCTTTTAAAGGAAACAGTTGTCTTGGAATTGGCTATATCACCTTAAGGAGCAAAGATGGTGGCCTTGAATGTCCTTGAACTGTGTGCCAAAGGGAAAAAATGGACTTTGCAAGAAAACAAATTGAAATAACAGATGAAAGCATGGAACAGTTCAAAGGAAATAAGAATTCTGTATGGGAGGAAGGGAGAAGACCTAGAAAGTATAGAATATAGAAGAGACTGCACCAGGACCTTTTGTGAGAGGAGAAGCTGGGTGACATGCTTCTGGTACCTTCATCTGTATCTGCTGCCAGTATTGTCATTCCTTTCCCTGTCAGTGACTTGCTTCTTTGGGCATTTCCACACTTCAATTTTCCTAGTAAAGACTCCTGAACTAATCTACATTTCCTTGTTATCTGGCTACCTCTTAATCCTATGATATTTGGATGTCATCCCTACAACTATTGATGCTGTGCACTTTGGACAAACTAAATTCAGCATTCTCCAGGATCACAGTAGAATATCCTTTGACTCTAGGTACTTCTGACTGTTTATTTTTCCCTATCCCTCTCTGGCTTCTAGGATTTTCCTTATATTTCTAGGGGCCTACTTTGTCAACCAAAACAGTTTTTGTGGAAGTTAAGAAAGTGCTGTGTAGCATGCTTGAGTTCAATCCACAGTGTCATACATGCAAAACATCTTTTTGATTGGAAGATGTGGACTCAAACTGTGACTGTAGCTTTTCCTTGCTATGCAACTCTGGGAATAGTATTAACCTTCCTGAGATTCAACTCCCTTAGAAGGGTAACATCTGGCCCATGTGGAGCTAGAATATGAATTTGCTTAATAAGGGACTTAGCATAGTATTTGGTTATAATGAGCCAATAATATATTTACTATTTTTCCATATTATGATCATTCTCAATATTTTTTGAGGATTAGTTCCAGAATCTTCAAGACTATAAAATAGTATAGTTTTTTTAACATGCAATCTATGCACATTCATCCATATAGTTTAACTGTCTCTAATTTAATCATAATACCTACAATTCAAATGCTAGGTGAATGGATTTTTATTGTATTATTTTGGGGACAATGATGAGAATTATATTTGCATGTACAGTTTTCTTTCTTGAATGTTTTTATCCATAGTTAACTGTAGGTGTGGAACCTACAAATAAAAAAGGTCAAATGTATTTCATTTTGTTGTGGTTGTTGTTAGTAATGACTGGGCGTTGTCTTTTCTTACCTTCTGACGAAAAATGTAGTGTTTCATTGACCCTCTTTCTCTTTGGTGGTTTGCAATTTCTCTTTGTTTTTTACACTCAGCTACCTTATCTTCTACAGAGATGTTAATTTTAAAACTCAGCACTGCAGTTTAGTGTAGGCACTTACCTAGTATGTGTGAAGCCCCAGTTTCATCCCCAGAACTACAAAACAAATAATAACCTGAAGATACCCCACGTAAAACAGAAACAAAACCCAAACATTCTTTCCATTTTCTTTCCTAAGCAAAAACCCAAGTATCTTCCTCATTTTTCACTCCATTATGATATTGTGAGGCTAAGGTTTTCAACAGAACTGACACAGCCTGATCTGACCTGTACTAGGGGTGTTGATCCTGTTAGCCCTGGATGAGCAATTCAGCATAGTCCACATAATGCTTAGTGAAACTAACACAATATTTCTCATAAATCAGTTAGTTTTTTAAATATAAATTTATTGTTTTTGTTGTTGTTAGCTCACAGCTTGGCGGCTGATGTGTTCAATATCATGTGCAGTCGTTCAGTGCACAGGACAGGATGTGAATGAGGAGATGGCCTAACTTTGACCTATAACAAAACCACTTCGTGATAACAGATCCACTCTGTAGATAATGACTCCCAGAATAAAGGTGTTTATCCTTTTATAAAATCAGAATATGCATGATATAATCATCTCTTTAAAGATACCACCCATCAATACTGTTGCATTGGGTATTATATTTCTGACACATGAAATTTGAGGTTGGGGTACTTTTAAATCATAACAGTAATGTTTTTTATTTACCTCATGAACTGCAATAAAATATGCTATAGGAAATAAATTAGGAAATTAAGATGAAAATAATATATCAATATCTAGCTTATTTGTAATTTGAGTTTCTGGTTAGAAGAGCTTTCACATACTCCAAAGACTTCCCAGTGTTTCACTTCAGGAACTTTTTCCTACAACAACAAAAAAATTATTTTCTGAAATATTGTATAGGCATATTTTAGTTGACTCCATAATTTTGCTCTGAGAGAATTTTCTATTTGTCTTTCATTAAAATCTAGCTTTCGTATCAAACCATTACTTTCAATATCAGCACTCTTTTTTTCTTGGAAAAACCCATTTTTCTTCACTTTTTTCACATTAGTAGAAAATGGAAAAATCTTTAGGCTTACTGGCAGTTCTGTTCATATAACACTTGAACAATTTAAAGCATAATTTAAATGAAAAGGATCCACTTCCATCCATTTTGTATTGTTATAATAAAATACTGAGGGAGGATACTTTATAAATAAAAGAGATTGTTTAGTTCCAAGTTCTGAGAGTGCAGCTGTGAGTAGTGACATTTGTTCTTCTTTGGGGAAGACCTCAGGGTAGGTGGCATCACGTGGTTGGAGCATGTGGAAGAGCACCTGCAGGAGGGAGAGTAAAAGGAAGTTGCATTCTTGCTTTATGGCAACCCAGTCCAGTTTTATACAGTGTTGTAAGAAAAGATTTAATTCTTGATAAATTTCTCAAGACTCCTCCCACACTAGAACCAAGCCTGATAGTGAGTTCTGTTGTGGACAAACCATAGAATCTACCCGCTTACCAAAGCAAATAATAAATCCTTTTCTGTTCTAAAAATGCACCAAATTTAATAGATATCAGTATATACCTGGGTATGTTTGCTGTCAGTACCAGAAAGAGAAACTCGAAGGTACTTATTTACATTTTTTTTGTTTTGTTTTGCTTTTGAGACAGGGTCTCCCTGCAGCCCCAATTTGCCTGGAACTCCCTATGTAGACCAGACTGGCCTTGAACTCATAGAGATCTGCTTGGCTCTGCCTCCCAAATGCTGGGTTAAAAGCATGAGCCACCACAGCTGGCTTATTTATTGTTATTTGTTTATCTGAGGTTTTAGGAAAATTGCCCTGGTTCTGGCAGCAGGCTATGCTCGACCACCTATTCTAATTTGCCAATTTAGAAGAAATGTGTAATGGTGAAAAGCAAAGGGAGAAGACTTAATTGACACATTGGGAAGATGAACAGGCAATGAGTCCAGTGACCTCATGTTCATATTTGGGGTACTGGCATTAGCTTTATGTTTACATAAAGAAATAATTAGAGCAAGGTGCAGGAAGTATGCATAATTAAGCAGTCATCAGTATGATTCTATAAAATAATCTGAAAAACTCCTTATAGTTTGAGGTGACTAATCTGGTACCTATAATCCAATCAGCTCCAAGGTGTAGCCACACCATCATATATCCTAAGTCTTTGCTTTTTCTGGAATGGAAGAATTCTCTGTGCCTTCACTCTTGAAGAGGGATGCTATGGGTTAGGTGACAAATATTTCTTTGGTGTTTAACATTTCTATGCAGAATCTAGAATCAAGTAGGAATGTACCCAAAGTAAATGAAAACAGATATGCCAGATTTTTCTTCTTGTACTCACTTACTTTATAGGCTCAAGGGAGAAATCAATGCCTTTAACCAAAAATAGTTTCTAAGTATCTGTTATATTAGGGTTCCTCAGGAAATTTTCCTGAAGAGAGTGATTTTTATGTTAATATTTGTTAAGATTTGAGGTGGACTGGAAGAAAGATTGTTTATTTTTTAGGGAAGTAATATAGGTTTGAGAGAAAACCTGGTAGGCTTGTGTTCAAACAGGTGGAAATGTCAGGGAGTAGAGGGGAGGTGGGAGGAGATGAGGAAAGATGTTATGGGACTCCTGAAACTTGAACCTATGAATCATATTTCAGTTTACATTATAAACTAACAAGTTTAGTAAGTTTTCAGTGCTCGGTATCATTCTGATTTTTGTCTCAATTCTATTTTTTAAGATGTCTAGTTGAAACAATAAATAATAGTAAAGAAGCCATAATCTACTGAACATCTAATGTGCCTTTTTCTTTTGCTGAATATATGGTTCATTATTTCTAAAGCTTAACACAACTGTGCAAGTTAGGTGGTATTATCCCCGTTTTACCAGTGACAAAACCGAGGCTGAAGGAATCGAAATCACTTGCTTTGGATAATAATCATTTGGCCTTGACAGCTTGTGCTTATATTTGAGAGGTATGCTCTAAAGCAGTAATTACAAAATGAATGTGCAGGGTGACTATATAGTTCTTTTAGGAATTGGGCATATTTATATTACCCATTTAGCAAATAATTCTTTAATGAAACCAATAAATACTGGGTAAGTAGTAAGCACCTCAATATGTATTGAAAGAATATACTAATTGATACAAAAACTGGATAGCTCTGACAGAATCAACGTTTAGGGGAAGAGGACAAGGAGGCTAGGTTTTGCCTATTCAGATTCCTCTTTCTCCTGATAGCAGCTCATGTTGTACTTCTCTATGGATTTATGGAGCATGGTTTGAGCAGTACTTTTCCTGAGTATTTTTGTAGTGAGATGAATTGTTTATCAAATTATTCAAGCATTATAGCTATATCAACCATGCATATGAGTTAATTTTGTATAT
>NW_008345602.1:1859360-1869036 GCF_000622305.1 Nannospalax galili
ATATCACTTGCATATCTTTTCATCCATGAAAAAATGATTGTTTTGCCATTCCTTTTATCAAAGGCCAATTTTCAAAATAGACACACGTTATATATTTTTGTCTTTTCTTTAAAACTTGTGTTTAGGGCAAATCTGTCCTGCCTTCTTCTCCTGACTGCTTAGCATTTCAGTGCCAAGTCCTTAGTCTGATGGTTGACTAAAATTTCTTACTTTAGCCATAACGTTTTTTAAAGCCAAGTGTCAAATTCAAATCATCTGACTTCAGAAGTGGAGCTCTTAAGCTAATCACAAAGATAAGTAGACAGATGAATAACAAGATAAAATGCTAAGCAGTGGGATAAGCTCAGTGACACAGCAGCACTGACATGGCAGTCCTGTGACAAAGAGCATGGTATACTTTATGTCAAGAAGAATTGATTTTAGCTTTATCAGTTTCTGAGTTTTATTAAAGAATTCCATGAGCAAAACTAATAAAGCGAATGAAAACATCCTCACTATAAAAGACTGTTTGAGCAAAATTAATTATCAGATGAAAAATACGAATCTGGAATTTTCTACACCCTATCTAAACACGAATCTGAAAAATGAGCATCATGTGTACAGAACATTTTCAAAAACAGGAAATACTTATAAAATTGTTATAATAAAATGTTAACCCAATGGTAACTGGAGGAAAACGATGTCTCGGGATATTTTGTGTAACTCTTGCAACTTTTTTCCAAGCTTGAAATTGCGTTGTAGAGAAACATTTAAAAATAAGTGGCTTTCCAGACTGAGGTATAGTTCAGTGGTAGAGGTCTTGGGAAAACTTGAATTACATTCCCAGTAACACAAATAAAGCTCAAAACCCCAACAAGCAAAAAATACTTTTGGAACCTGAGGTAAGTTCATTAAGGTGTAGTAACCTGAGATAATATTGTATTTAGTATACTTGTTTATCACTTTTATCCAGTAGAATACTCACAATTTTATTAGCATATTATTTGTACAAAACAATGGATTTTATTTTGATATATTTATACATATATGAATATATATGTGAAGTTATAGTCATTCCATTTCCCTTTCTTTCTTATTTATATCTTTATTTGTACATATATAAAAATCATAAAATTTGCTATTCAAAACAAGAGTTCTTTCGAAAGGTTTAAAATACTTTTATTTTTTTAAAGAAATAAAAAAAGTATAGAAGAAAATCAATTTGGGGCTGGAGATGTAGCTCAGTTGGGAAAGTACTTAGTAGCATTTCCAAAGCCCTGGGTTCACTCTTCAGTGTCAGGTAAAACCTATTGTGGTGTTTCAAACTCATGTCTGTAATCCCAGCATTGGGAAGGAGGAGGCAGGAGAATTCTAAAGTTCAAGGTCATCCTCAGGGACATAATGAATTCAAGGACAACTTGGGCTACATGAAACCTTACTAAAATAAATGAAAGTTTTTGCTCAATTGTTTCTTTTTCTGTTTTAAACTCTTTGTTTATTACCATTGAGAAAATAGATAACACAGAAGGGAAATGATCAAAAAGAATTTGTGGCACTTCTAGGAATTATTTTTAAACATAAATGCATATGAAGAACATGCAAGAAAATTGAGGACTGCTTTAAATGGCTGATGACTGGAAAATGAAATTAAATTGTTTTCAAGAAAACTATTAAAAATCAGAGATTATTGAAGTAGAACCATAAACTTAGAAATAATAAATGATTACTTAGTGCTTTTTAGTTTTTTAAAAAATATTTTATTTATTTATTTTTGTTGTATGTGTACGCGTGTATTGCCTGCATATAGGTAAGTGCCCCCGTGCCATGCAGTGCCTGCAGAGAACAAAGAGGCTGTCGGATCCCTTGGAACTGGAGTTACAGACCGTTGTTAGCTGCCATGTGGGTGCTGGGATTCAAACGCAGATCTTGTGCAAGAACAGTCACTGTTCCTAACAGCTTAGCCATCACTCCAGCCCCTAGTGCTTTTTAGTTTTAATTATTCATGATATAAATCCCAATCATAATAAGGCCCTAGCAACAATTTCCATCTTTGTCTCTAAAAAATCAGATTCAGCAGATCAGTTTAATGCATGATTTATGAAGAAGTTAAACTTCATCAAATTCATATTATAAGTGACTAAAATAAATGAGGGAGGAGGACAGGGTTTAGCTTAAATGTGATGGCATAACTTTGTGTATTTTAATAATGTTTTTAAATGTTGTTTTATTTCTGAATATAGTTTTAATGGGTTATTTAAAAAGTAGGCCTCAAAATTGAAAATAATAATTGACCAAAACTTTTATTTCTGATATACCAGTTGATCAAAATGTTTCTTATAAATCTACAAAGCTAACCAAAGTCATATTTGTAATGATTTTTTCCTTTCTATGCCTTTATCATTTGTTGACTCTGTGTTTATTAAATATTGATGACTACATTCCATCAAATATGTACTTTTCTATTAGTAATTTTTCCTTTTTAAAATTTGTAGGATTAGAGAAATTAAGTGCAAATTCATGCACGCAGAAGCACTCTAAATGTAAGAAGGAAAAGTGCTTTTCATCCAAAAATGTTTATTATTGAAATAGATAAAAGTGAGTTCTTAAAAATTTAGAAAGTGATTATAATTTTACTGTGAGCAAGTTTAATATTTTGGCCTTGGTAATAGTATTTTTTTTCCAGAACTTTTCTTATGAAACTTACAGTACCATCAATTACAGTGCTGTTTATGACCCTTAATAGCATAATGATTATCTGAAAAGGTTTTTTGCTAGTGGTTTGGATATTTTTTTTGTGTGTGGTATTTTTTGTGCTTATCTTTGATGTTTTACTTTACTTTGAATTTCACTAAAGAGTTTGTTCCCTGGGTTCATTAATCTGGTAGCATATATTATTTAAATCTGATGATTTCTCTGAATGTTCTGCAGCAATTTCATAAATATATTTCACAAAATTGAGTTTTTTAAGCTATTTATTATGATTAGATAACAAAAATCAATTCATCAAAACCAGAGCCATGGAAAGTTAAGAAAATATAGGAAAATTTTTAATGATTAAGTAAAGGTATGGTTTAATGAGCATTGACAAGTATCTATTTTCTTGTATAAATATCATCATCATAAAAATATGGAACTTTTTATTAGCCCCAAATAGTTCCTTTTGTCATCAACAACATTTTTACTACTACCCATGCAAATGAGTTATATCGTGGTATTAAACTGATTTTAATTTGCATTTCTAAGTTGACTGTTGTTAATCCTGTTCTTATGTAATTATTAGCAAGTCATATAGATTTTAATATCTTTTCTCACTAGTAATTTGTTAATTTTCTACATATACTTGTATATAAATAAGCCCTTAATTTGTATCTAATTAAGTAGATTTCAAGAAGACACTTAAATGGATGTAAGTCATTGTTTACATTTTAGGTAAAATCAAGGAAAAGAACAGAATTTTAAATATTGATAAATTAACATAAATGAGGCAGTATATTTTTGCTCAGTAAGAAATAAATGCTATAATGAAATTATGAGATTATTTATGTTACAAATCTTAGCAGCTGTTACTGAGGAATCTGAGAACTTAGGGATAGATGATGCAGTGGTTTAAATCCACTCAGTAAACACAGTGGCTGCAGTGTCCACTGCGCAGGCAAGTCTTTCTCTTGGGACTCAAGATTCAAGATGCTGTGGCAGACATGCACACAGCTCATTTTGGCACAAGTTTGACAGTGAGAATGCCATAAGATGTGCTTTATGAGCATAGAAGAAACTGCCCTTTACCTGATTAGAAATGAATGGCCTTCACAGTGAGTTAACAGTATTCTTAAATATGATCTCCAATACTTAGCTAATATTTTAGTGAGTCTAGGTAGAGAACAAGAACCATATTTAGGCACTGAAGCTCATACCTTGAATCACAGAGATTAATGTTACAAATACATATACTTCAAATATAATAGAAATATTATGGGATAAGTAATTTTTGTTCTAACCTTGGTTTATGAACCTTATATCATGACTATAATTAATTATGTAATTGTTAGTTCTGATCCAAAACTTGAGCTGGAGATCTTGTCAACTAGACCAGTGCTTTGATTTCATTATAAACTTCTATCTTTAAAAATTATGGTAAAATCGACACTTGATCATATTTCAGTGGACAGTTAGTAGTGTGGTATACTTTGACATTGTTATATGATTGTTTCCCAAAACACTTTATCTTCTGAAAAACTTACATTCTAAGCAATTATAGGTCTCCATTTCCCATGGACCACATGGTTACTAACTTTGTTGTTTTTAATATGACTACTCTAATTGCCCATATAATGGAATCATGCAATAGTTGTCCTTTTATTATTGGTTTATTTCACTTTATATAATATCCTCAAAATCCATCCATTTGTAGCATATGTCTGAATTTCTTTTATGTTAATGCTGAATAATATCCCATTGTATGAATATGCTGCATATGTTGTATTAATTTGTTCATCTGTTGGTGGACCTTTTTACAATATGAATAATGCTGCCTCTGTGTTGGCATGGTAGTTCACACCTGTAATCTCAGCACTTAGGAGGTCGAGACAAAAAGATTGCCACAAGTTGGAAGTTGGGCCTGTGTTACTGAGTGAGACTCTGTTTCAAAAAAATGAAAAGCAAGCAAGTAAATACTGCTTTGAATATATGTGTGCGATATCTAAGATTCTGCTGTCAGTTCTTTTGAATATATACCTTGAATCAGATTTACTAATTTATTAATTATTTGGCTTTTTTTTTTTTTTTGCTTGTTTTTGAGACCAGTTCTTCTTGTAGCCCCAGCTGACTTGGAACTGGATTGTAGACCAGGCTGGCCTTGATATCACAGAGATCCTCTGCCTCTGCCTCCCAAGTGCTGGGATTAAAGTTGTGTGCCACCACCCAGCAGAATTACTAACATAGGTGATAATTTTAATTTTAATCTTATGAGAAGTCATAGTGCTGTTTTTGTAGTATTTTCTCTATGGCAACACCATGTTGTCCTGCTAGAAGCATACAGAATTCTAATTTCTCTATGTCCTTGCCAACACTGTTGCTTTCTCTTTTCTCTCTCCCTTACCCTCTGATCTTCCCAGCTTTCATCTCTCTCTTTCTTTGCTTCTTTCCTTTTATTTATGTATTTATTTTTTTACTTTTATTTTTTACAGTCGCTATCCTATTAAGTGTAAGATGGTACCGATGGTACCTATTTATTTATTTTTTTGGTCTTTTTGAGACAGGGTCTCCCTGTAGCCCCAGCTGGCCTAGAACTCACTACGTAGACCAGGCTGGCCTTGAACTCACAGAGATCCGCCTGCTTCTGCCTCCCGAGTGCTGGGACTAAAGGCATGTGGCACCACAACTGCAGGTACCTGTATTTTTAAAATTCAGATATTTTTCCTTTCCTTCTGGTTTTTCTCCTTTCTACCTTTATGAAGCTTGCTGTTCGTTTTTCTTCCTAGCAAGAAAGCTTGTATGTAATCTGATCTTCCCAGGGCTCCTTTGGAGGACCTGGGCTGGAACTCCTGGAAGTTCATCTCTTCCTCTTTTTGTCCATGAAGAACCAGGAAGAGAAAAGAAAACGTTTTTACTTACTCTAATGCTGGAAGACTGAGGCCCGAAGAATGAAGTGGCTTGGCTATGGCCTCACAGGAAATTAGAGATGGAATTTTAATATTTCTGCTTAGCGGGTTTTTAAAAACTGTAATGGGGTCAGTGAAATCTTTAAAAATTTTTTCATTTATTATTTTTATTTTATGTGTATGAGTGTATTGCTTGCATGTATGTAAGTGCACCCTGTGTCTTGCAGTTCCCATGGAGGTCAGAAGAGGACATCTGATCCCCTGGAAATGGAGTTATGGACAGTTGTTAGCTGCTATGTGGGTGCTGGGAATCGAACCCACTGAGCCACCTCTCCAGCCCCATGAATGAAATCTTGAAAGATCTTTAGTAGTCTTGAAATTCCCTTCTCTGAATTATCTATTCCAGTGGCTTAATATACTCTGAAATGTGGACTGTGTATTCTATTGCAACATAAAGTGACTTTAGGTACCTGAGATGATAACATAACCCTCAGGCGATTCTGCAAAAGAACTTTAAGAGAACATTGAATCACATGAGGATGGGGAAATTGTCCCCACTTAACATCTGTCCCATTCACTTGGAGGCACCATCAAGGTCAGTTTGGTGCTCTGTATCTATATCTTTATCTGTAATACCTCTGAATACATTTGTTAACATTTCCTCACCCCCACATATACACTTAACAAAGGGGATTAGACTTAGAACAGGCAGCAGTGCATGACTTGTAATAAACAGTTGTTTTGATATTATTTATTTTTGGTGTCATAACAGTGAAAGATTTAAGACACATGGTATCAGTTTTATATTTTTGTGTTTTAAATATTTTAAAAAATATTTTATGATTTTTATTTTCTGTGTATGTGTGTATTGCCTGCATATATGTAAGTGCACCTGTGTCATGCAACGCCAGCAGAGGACAGAAGAGGCTGTCGGATCCCCTAGCACTGGAGATACAGACAGTTAGCTGCCATGTGGGTGCTGGGATTCAAACCTGGGTCTTCTGCAAGAGCAGTGTTCTTAACTGCTGAGCCATCTGTCCAGCCTGTGTTTTAAATATTTTTTAAAAGGACTGGGGGATCATTGAAACTATTAAGTAGATGAGGGTACAATTGTATAAGAGATGTTACATAGAAATGGCATGCAAGAATTTGAGTATATGTGATTTATTTGGGAGTGTTCCCTGGAAATGCCAGTAGGATTTTGAGAAAAAGAGATATAGAGGGCTTTATTCAATGCAGATTTAATCATTATGCAAGTAACAACTGTGAATAATAGGAAATGAATCACATGTCAGAGTTATCTTGCCTGAGGATGAGAAGAATCCTGGGACATTCATATATGGACTCCCAGCAGTCATTGCCAGAGGGATATTTGTAGACATGGATAATTGCCCGACACTGTAGGCTGTTACACGGGTAGTGAAGCAGAGTACTAGCAGCAGAAGTCTCTCAGGCAAAGACAAGTAGGTGCTGTGGTGAGGAGCCGGGCTGTTGCTAGACCATTGGAGTGGTAAGGGTAAGTGTGTATGAACATAGCAGGCACAACACTTATGACATATTAGAAGAATGACTGCCTTTAATCATTTCTATTGTGACTGAACATTTTCAGAGACACAGCTTTTACAACCATCTTTGATATGACTCTCTGAATTCTTCAAATTCCAAGGAAATTTTTCTTCATATCTAAATATAGTGCTTTCATTTGCTAATTGAATTTAACTTAGATCCTTTTTTAAAGGAATAGAGAGTATTGAAGGTCTCTGTTCCCATAGTGTGGCTACACATCTATAAATAAAAACTATTGTTTCTTCCACCACCAGCTTCTGTTCTTTTCTAACCCAAATTATTTTTGGCTTCATTTATTAAGCCATTTTCCAATCATTTAGTAATTTATATTACTATTTATTGGGCTCCATCCAATTTCTGTTCATTTCCTTTTTTTTTTTTTTTTTTTTTTTTTTTTTTTTTTTGTCTTTTTGAGACAGGGTTTCCCTGTAGCCCCAGCTGTCCTGGAACTCACTATGTAGACCAGGCTGGCCTTGAACTCACAGAGATCCGCCTGCCTCTGCCTCCCAAGTGCTGGCACTACAGGTGTGTGCCACCACACCCGGCCATTTTCTTTTTTTTAAAAAAAGTCCAAAATGGGATGAGAATGTATTAGTTCCTTCTTGTTTCCCTGTGTCTTCTGCATTTTGTGTAAACATCATGAGTTACTTTTACAATATCACCAGTAATAGCAGTTACAATAAACATTGCATAGGTCAATAAGAATTGAAAACTAAAAAATAAAAAATAGTTTTATGTGTATGAATGTGTTGCCTGCATGTATGTAAGTGCACCCATGTAGTGCAGTGCCCATGGAGGTCAGAAGAGGGCCTCAGATCCCCTGGTACTGGAGTTACAGACAGTTGTTAGTTGCTATGTAGGTGCTAGGAATCAAACCCAGGTCCTCTGTAAGAGCAGGCAGTGCTCTTAACTACTGAGCCATCTCTCCAGCCCCTGTTCATTTTTCTTAAGATGATTCTATTTTCTATAACTACTTTCCCAAGGTTATACATTTATTAAAGAGACATGTTATGAAATTTAAATTTCTGGCCATAAGTAAAGCATTATACTTGGTTAATAATTTATCGTTTCACTAAATTGAAATTTAAATGATTTGACATCTACAAATCACTGAAATTACCCTAAAAGTCACACCATATCTTTATCAATTACATGAGTTATTGTAATGTATTTTAGAGAAGTATAAGTGGAAACACTGACTTAATATAAATAAAGTATTAAAAATTAAGCAGTAGGAATTGAATATACTGATAAAGAAATTGAATTGGCTACATTATTTTGTTAGTGTCTAAATTCATTTGTTTTATCTTTTTATCTCCATTTGCAGAAAAGAGGGAGTAGAGCAACTTTTGCGACCATTTTAGCAGAAGCATCTGACTTTTTAAAAATGAAATCTGTGAAAACTGCTGCAAACTATTATCACTCTAATAGCAACTATAATCTCATTTCAGACACTCACACATAGTAGCAAATACAGAGTGACTACTGCTGATCACTATTTCCCTTAAAGTGAATAAAATAATTCAGTAATTATTCTTTCATTTAAAAAAGGATTAACTTTATGTTAAAAAAAATAACCTTTATTTTGAATTACATGCTTAATCATTACTAATCTATTAGAATGTTTATCTTAAAATTATGAGCAAATGGCATTATTTGCAACTTAAGTCCACTTTTCTCAGGGGAAACGTGCCATTTCCTGCACTTAAATGCTGGCACATATAGACACATACACCACATACAAACACACTAAAGTCAGCTATTTACCTGGACATGAAAAGAAAACATTGCATTGTAGCTTGCAGTTGACTCACTTAATGCTTTATATCTAGTAGAGAAAAGTGGAAATATTTTATGTATATTTCTTTTGCCTTGATTTGCAGTCAGTTAAAATTTATTTGCAATGAGTTGTACATATTTAGTTGATGTTTTTCAGTTTAAGAAGTGATCACATCCTATTACTATCACTTCAGCCAAAATAGAACATTTTTATTATCCCAAAGAGTTTACCCCTTCCTAATCTCTCTCTCTCTCTCTCTCTCTCTCTCTCTCTCTCTCCTGGCCTGGAACTCAACTATGTAGACTAGGCCTTGAATTCAGAGATTCTCTCCTCTCTCCTAGGAGCAAGCTGTATTTTGATTCACAGATTTTTTAAAATTTTTATTTATTATATTTATTGTATATGTATGAGTCTATTGCTTGCATGTCTGTAAGTGCACCTGTGTTGTGCACTGTTCACAGAGGTCAGAGGAGGGCATCAGATCCCTTGTTGCTAGAGTTACAGACAGTTGTTAGCTGCTATGTGGGCATTGGCAACTGAACCTGGGTCCTTTGCAAGAGCAGCCACTGTTCTTAACTAAAGCCAACTCTTGAGCCCGTCCCAGATTCACATATATTTTTTTTAACATATTCAATAACAATTTCCGAGCAAAGATGCTTCTCTTTCAAAATTAGCTGTAAATTTTGAGGTTCACAGTTAAATCAATACAGTTATACAATATTGAACTCAGTATAACCCTTATAAGACATAAAAT
>NW_008345602.1:1870679-1878660 GCF_000622305.1 Nannospalax galili
TGTTTGCATAATTATTTATCAGAGTCTGATCTTAGGATCCACATATGAGGGAGAACATATGTCTTTTTTTTTCTGAGATTGTGTTACTTCACTTAGTATAACAGATTCTAGTTCCATCCATTTACCTGCAAATTTCATGATTTCATCTTTCTTTACTGCTGAGTAAAACTCCATCGTATATATGAACCACATTTTCATTATCCACTCATCAATTGAGGGACACTTAGGTTGCTTCCATCTCTTAGCTATTGTGAAAAGAGCAGCAACAAACATGGATGTACAAGTGTCTCTGCAACAGGACGAGTTCTTTGGGTATATGCCAAGGAGTGGTATAACTGGGTCAAATTGTAGGTTCATTTGTAGTTTTCTAAGAGTTCTCCACACTGCCTTCCATAGGGGCTGAATTTTTTATTTCTTTGTTTCACTTAAAAAAATTTACATGTGAGCTGGGTGTGGTCACTCACACCTTTAGTCCCAATACTAGGGAGGCAAAGGCAGGTAGATCTCTGTGAAATTGAGGCCAGCTAGTCTATATAGCAGGTTCCAGGCCATAATAATAATAATAATGTTTCATGATGACATTCTCATGCCATGTGTGTAACATAATTTGATCATGTTTACCCCAATTACCCACATTAATACTCCTTCCCTATCTCGCTGGCCTCCTTCCCTCTTCCTAATAGTTTCTTTTTTACTTTTGTATCTTTCTTCTTTAGAGTCTATATATACAGAAAATATGTGGTACCTTTGTTCCTATGTGTGACTTATTTTGATCAACATGATGATCTCTGGATCCATCACACTTCTAGTAATTGGCATTTCATTCATTTTTATGGCTGAACAATGCTCCATCATGTGTATGCTACATTTTCTTTATCAATTAATCTGTTCACTGACATCTAGTCTAGTTCTATGACTTGGCTATTGTGAATAGTAATAGACATGGATATGGGTTCTTTCAGGTGCTTGATGGCTGAGGACTTCTAACATGTTTTCACTAATTTATTGACCATTTGTAGCTTTCTTTTTTAAAAAAATATTTGATTATTTTAATTTTATGTGTAGGAGTATATTGCCTGCATGTATGTGAGTGCACCCATGTCATGCAATGCCTGCAGGTCAGAAGGCATCAGAGGGCTTCACTGGAACTGGAGTTAAGGACGGTTTGTAGCTGCCATGTGGGTGCTGGGCATCGAACCCGGGTCCTCTGCAAGAGCAGTCAGTGCTCTTAACCACTGAGCCATCTTTCCACCCCTGTATTTTTCTTTTAAAACATGTCTGTTCAGTTCAATTGCCCATTCATCAGATTATTTCTATTTTGGGTGAATACATTTTTATGTTCTTTATATTAATTAGCTGTCAGATGGTTATATGGCACAGACTTCCATAGACTGCCTCTCCACTCCTGTTAGTTGTTTTCTTTGCCCTGCAGAGCTTATTTATTTAATGTTATCTCACTTACCAATTTTTGTCATTCTCCTGATTTTTGTGTCTTCTTCAGAGAGTCATTGTCTACACCTAGACCTTGAAATGGTTTCCATATATTTTGCTACAGTAATTTCAAAATTTCAGGTCTGTATTAGAGTCCTTGACCATTTTCAATTGGGTTTTGTACTGGACACTGATATCAAATTTCAGTCCCCTCTGTGTGGATATAGAGTTTTTCAGCAGTATTTATCAAAGAGCTTGTGTTTTCTTTAACATATGTCTTTAGCCTCTTTGTCAAGAATCAAACATAGCTTCATGTGCTTATTTTTGGGTACTCTATTCTATACTATTGATCTACATGTCTTTTTGTGACAGTACTATGCAGATTTTGTTATCATGGCTCTATAGTACAGTTTGATACCAGATAATGGCAGAACCTCATTGCTCTTCTTGCTTAGGTTTGTCAGGATCTAATTGTGCTTCAATATGAGTTTTAGGATTGTTTCTTCTAGTTCTGTGAAAATCCCATTGGAATTTTGATGGAGGCTGAATTGAATTTATAGATGGCTTTCTGTAACATCAGTATTTTCACAATACTAATTATACCAGTCTGTGAACATGGAATGTCTTTCCACCATTTTTTGTCATTGTTACTTGTTTCTTCAAGGTTTTATAGTTTTAATTATAGACGTCTTCATTATTGGTTAGCTGTACTTCTAGATATTGTTTTAAATTTTAAACATGGATTTGTTTTCTTGGACTTTTTCTCGTCACATACTTGATAGATATATAGAAAAGCTACTAATTTTATATGGTAATTTTTTATTGTACTATGTTAAAATTATGAAACAGTTATAGGACTTTTCTAGGTGCTGGAGAGATGTCTCAGTTGTTAAGAGCACTGATTGTCCTTGCAGAGGACCTGGGTTCAATTTCCAGCACCCACATGGCAGCTAACAACTCTCTGTAACTCCAGTTTCAGAAGAGCTGACATAGCTCTTCTAGCCTCTGTGGGCATTGCACAACACAGGTGTACTTGCATGCATGCAGGCAAATCACTCATGCACGTATAATAAAAATAATAAGCAAAATATTTTTAATAAAAGATTTTTCTAGTAGAATTGTTGGTATCTTTTAAATATAGGCTCATATCATCTGGATTAGGGATTCTTTGATTTCTCTCTTTAGTGTTTGTATCTCTTCTATTTTCCTCTTGCTTTATAGCTCTGAATAAGAATTCAAATGCTGGGGTTGGAGAGATGGCTCAGCGGTTAAGAACACTGGCTGTTCTTGCAGAAGACCTGGATTCGAATCCCAGCACCCACATGGCAGCTAACAACTGTCTGTAACTCCAGTTCCAGGATTCCGCCAGCCTCTTCTGTCTTCCACGGGCATTGCATGACATGGGTGAACTTACCTACATGCAGACAATACATGCATACACATAAAATAAAAATAATAAATAAAATATTTTTAAAAATTCAAATGGTATCTTGAGTAAGAGACACTCAAGATATTACTAGATAACCTTGTGTCAGTTTTAATTTTAGAGGAAATGCTTATAGTCTTTTCCTCATTTCAGATATGTTATTTGCTGGAATCTCATTTTGGTGTTGGTATGTTGAAGTATGATCCCACAATTCTTAGTGTCTTCAGAGCTGCTAATCATGAAAGGATTTTAAATTTTGTCAAAGTGTTTTCTGTGTCTGTTGTCCTGTGATATTTGTCCTTTATATATGATATTGCCTTCATCGATTTGTATTAAACCTTCTTTGCCTTTCTAATATATAACCAAGTTGATCATCATATATGAGCTATATAATGGGTAATTCAATTTACTTTGTATATATTTTATTTCGAGTTTTTGTATCTACATTCAAGGAAATTGACCTATATTGTCCCCTGATTATTACTAGTCACAGTCGGTTATTTTCTGAACTCCTTGGCATCTGAGCATGGATATAAAGTCATCAGGTAGATTTCAATGGAAATGTTTTTCACATCTACTAATTATTAGGGAGCAAATTTTTATGCTTTGAAGAATTTTTTTTTCTTTTTAAAAATTATTTATTCATCCACTTCCCAGATAGCACCCTCCCATAGCCTCCCTACCCCCACTAGAGCCCTTATACTGTGATATCCCTGCTACTGTCTGCTGTGTTGTCAGCACCCCAGCCATTCCCACTACTTGCCCTTCTGGTGAAACTAGTCAGCCTATTTAGAGGTCGTTGTTTTAGGAGGGTCAGCTCTTCCTCATCTAGCGGTAATCAGTTGTCTATATTCCTTTGTATAAGATTGGTATCTGCTGTTCATTTTCCCAGTTCTATGCTGGGTATCTGGGAATCCCTTTGGCCACACATTGTTTCTTATTATGTAGCCTTTAGCTATACATATGGACTCTTATGAAGTTATGTTGTCCCATTTAATCTTTGGTTATACTTTCTTTTTGGGTGTTTAAGGCCATACAGTTGGTCCACATAAACCGATTTATTTTTACTGTTAAGGTCATTTGAGGATCTGTTCCTCAGGGGTCACATGGGCTTGGGAGAAGCCCCTGGCTCCTTTCTTTTACCAGTTCTGCCTATGTGAAGATGTCAAAGGTCCTGCTCGACATGGTTGGCTTCGCTTGGAAACATGGAGGAAATGATTCCTCTGTGTTGACCCTCCTCTTTATAGACTGGACACTGGTTCAAGTCCATCTGATGGGGTCTCCTTGGCCTCCTTGATCAAGAGGACAGGTGACCCAACCACCATTACAGGACATTTTGAGAGATGGTCATAGTCCCCTGGAACTAGTCGATCTAGGAGGCCAAGAAGCAAAACTGTCCTTTATGTCCCTCTGACCAAATTAGTATAGGCCTCAAGTGGTGTCTGTTAAACATCCAAGGAGGTTAGTTCCACCAGTCTGGTACTTTTGGGGGGGGGCGGTTTATAGCAGTTATGATCTGCTATGTATAATTTGTCAGTAGGTTGTAGGAGTAATATGGTTCCCTCTGGTTTTCAAAAGTAGCTAGGCATTGTTTATCTCTCGCATTGTCTCACCCCTCCATCATGGTTTTCCTATTTAAGGTGCCCCATTCCCCCCTTTCTCCTTTACTAATAGCCTTCTCCTATGGTCCTACCTCTCTTGAGCTCCTTTCCCTTTATCCCCTAGGTTCCTTGTATACCCTTCCCTCTCCCCTCCCTTAAACTAACCCAATTTTTATCCATATCTCTCTTATTAAGGCCTGTTTCCTTCTGTTCTTCTCTTTTAGGTTCTTTTTTTCCCTTTACCTCCCTGTTTCCTTTCCATTATCCTGGTTCCTATAGTTTTGTCTGGTTGCATACTTATTTATCAGAGTCTGGTTCTAGGATCCACATATGAGGGAGAACATATGTTGATTTTTTTTTCCCGAGTCTGTGGTACTTCATTTAGTATAACAGTTTCTAATTCTATCCATTTACCTGAAAATTTCATGATTTCATCTTTATTTACTGCTGATTAAAACTCCATCGTATAAATGAACCACATTTTCATTATCCACTCATCAATTGAGGGACACTTAGGTTGCTTCCATCTCTTAGCTCTATTTTTAGTATTTTAAGATTTGCCCACACTGATTTCCATAATGGCTGCACCAGTTTGTAGTCCTATCAGCAGTAGATGAGGGTTCCTATTTCCCTGCATCTGCATGTTATTTGTTTTCATGATCGTTGCCAGTCTGACTGGGGTAAGGTGAAATCTTAAAGTGGTTTTAATTTGCATTTCCCTAATTATTAGTGATGTTGAACATCTTTTACGATGTTTCATAGCCATCTTTACTTTTTCTTTTGAGAACTCTCTGTTCAGTTTCTTAGTCCATCTTTTAATTGGGTTGCTTCTTGTCTTGGTTCTCTGTTTTTTGAGTTTTTTGAGTTCAGTTTCTTAGTCCATCTTTTAATTGGGTTGCTTCTTGTCTTGGTTCTCTGTTTTTTGAGTTCGTTATAAATTCTGGTTATTAAATCTCTGGTCTGATTTGTCGCTGGTGAAGATTTTCTCCCATTCTGTGGGTTTTCTGTTCGCTTCCCTGGTTGCCTGCATTGATGTACAGAAGCTTTTTAGTTTAATGAGGTCCCATTTGTTAATTTTTGCCCTTGTTTCCTGAGCAACTGATGTCTGGTTTAGAAAACCCAGTCCTTGTTTCCTGAGCAATTGATGTCCTGGTTAGAAAATCCTTTCCTATGCCTATATCTTGTAGGTTTTTCCCAATGTTTTCTTCTAACAGTTTCAGAGTCTCAGGCCTTACGTTGAGGTCTTTGAGCCATTTGGAATTGACTTTTGTGCAGGGTGAAATATAGGCCATGTAGTGTTCTCCCAATGTTTTCTTCTAAAAGTTTCAGGCTTTACATTGAGGTCTGAGCCATTTGGAGTTGACTTTTGTGCAGGGTGAAAGATGGGGGTTTAGTTCACTCTTCTACAGGTGGAGATCCAGTTTTGCCAGGACCATTTGTTGAAGATGCTGTCTTTCCTCCAGTGTGTGTTCTTGAAACCTTTGTCAAATATCAGGTGGCTGAAATTACATACACTCATGTTTGGGTCTTCAATTAAGTTCCATTGATGTATGTGTCTATTTTTGTACCAGTACCATGCTATTATTATGACATGTTTTGGCTATCTGAGGTCTTTTGTGCTTCCATAAGACTCTTAGGATGTTTTTTTCCAATTCTGTGAAAAATGTCATGGGGATTTTGTTCTTAGTGTTCAGGGTTGTTTTGGCTATCTGAGGTCTTTTGTGCCATCATATGAATCTTAGGATAGGTTTTTCCAATTCTGTGAAAAATGTCATGGGGATTTTGATTGGCATTATGCTGAATCTATATATGACTTTTGGTAGGATGGTCATTTTCCTCCTTAGTTTCTTTCTTTAAAGATTTAAATTTTTCATTGTAGAGCTCTTTAATGTCTTTGGTCAGGTTTGCTCTGAGATAGTTTCCTTTTTTTTTGCAGCTATTGTGAAGGGGAGTGTATCCATGTGCTCTTTCTCTGATTGCTTGTTATTGGTATATAGAAAGTCTATAGACTTTTGTAGGTTAATTTTGTAACTTGCCACTTTACTGCACGTGTTAATTTCTAGGAGTTTTCGGGTGGAAATTTTGGCGTCCCTTAGATATAACATCATATCATCTGTGAAAAGGGATAATTTGAACTTTTCTTTTCCAATTATTACTCCTTTAATTTCCTTCTCTTGTCTTATTGCTCTTGCAAGAGTTTCAAGCACTATGTTAAAGAGAAGTAGAGATAGTGGACAACCTTGTCTGGTTCCTGATTTCAATGGTAATGCTTCCAGTGTTTCTCCATTTAGAATGATGTTGACTGTGGATTTGTTATATATGGCTTTAATTATGTATGTTGAGGTATGTTCCCTCCAGTGCAATTCCCTCTAGGACTTTGAACATAAAAGCATGTTGAATTTTATCAAAGGCCTTCTCTGCGTCTATTGAGATGACCGTATGGTTCTTGTCTTTGCGTCCATTTATATGATTTATTATGTTTATTGACTTACATATATTAAACCATCTCTGCATCTCTGGGATAATGCCAACATGATCATGGTGGATGATCTTTCTGATGTGTGTCTGTATGCAGTTGCAAGTATCTTGTTGATTATTTTTGCATGTATGTTCATTAAGGATATGGGTCTCTAGTTTTCTTTTTTGGTTGTATCTTTGCCTGGCTTTAGTATTAGAGATAGAATTCTGCTGTAAATCATCTGGTCCTGGGTTTTTTTTAGTCGGGAGGTTTTATATTACTGTTTCAGTTTCTTTTTGTGTTATGGATCTGTTTACGCTGTTAATGTCTTCTTGGTTTAGTTTTGGTGGTTCCCATGCCTTTAGACACCTGTCCATTTCTTTTAGGTTTTCAAATTTAGTAGCATATAGGTTTTTAAAGTATTCCCTTATAATGTTCTGTATCTTTCTGGTGTCTGTTGTGATGTTTCCCCTTTCGTCTCTGATTTTGTTGATTTGGAGGTGCTCTTTGTTTCTTTTGGTCAACTGGGCTAGCGGTCTGTCAATCTTATCTTTTCAAAGAACCAGCTCTTGGCATTATTGATTCTTTGTATTGTTTTCTTTGTTTCAATTCCATAAATATGCCCTGATTTTTGTTATTTCTTCTTGTCTGTTGGGTTTGGGTTTCATTTGCTGTTCCTTTTCAAGTGTGTTGAGTTGCAATGTTAAGTCATTTACTTGTGTTCTTAATATTTAAAGTTATTAATAAAATATGGGTATTGAATCCTATCATTTTTATTTCTGTTTATATTCTTGATATAGCTGTACTTTTCCACAGTTATACCTTCATTGGATTTCTTTCCGCATCCCTTGGGTGTAGTCATTCCTTTCCTCGGCTCTTTGTATTGCTTCCAGAACTCTCTGAAGGGCTGGTTTTGTGGACATGAATTCCTTCAGCCTGTTTATGTCATGGAAGATTTTTCTTTCCCCTTCGACTGTAATAGACATTTTGGCTGTGTGTGGTAATCTGGTTTGACATCTGTGGTCATTTAAAACTGGGAATACTTTGGTTGAGGCTCTTCTGGCT
>NW_008345602.1:1878770-1889100 GCF_000622305.1 Nannospalax galili
GTTTTTACTATGATGTGTCGTGGAGAGTTTCTGTTCTGGTCCTGTCTGTTTGGTGTTCTGTATGCTTCTTGTATTTGTATGGGCATGTCTTTCTTTAATTTTGGGAAATTTTCTTCCACAATTCTGTTGAAGATCTGGTCCACGCCATTATCTTGGGATTCTTCTCCTTCCTGTATGCCTATGATTCGTAAGTTTGGTCTTTTATGGTGTCACACAATTCCTGCATATTCCATTCTTATGATTTCTTAAATTTTTCATAGTCTTTGCTTGAGTGGTCTAGTTCATCCACCTTATCTTCCAGTGTTGATACTCTGTTTTCCATTTCATTCATCTTGTTGGTGAGTCTTTCTCCTGTCATTTCTAATTGGCTTACTGGGTGTTTCGCTTCCTTCTTCACTTCAGCCTGAGTATTCTTCAATATTTCTAACTCTTTTCTGAATTCATTCTGAAGTTTATCCTTATATTCCTTCAGTTCTCTGATTTCTTTTTTTGTCTGTTTTTTAAATTTGCTGAACTCTTTTATCATGTTTATAATTGTTCTTTTGCATTCCATGTCTTGCATTATCTCTAAGCGGTTCTCATTGTACTCCTCTAGAGGACTATTGGTATTTGGTTGAGGATATGTTATTTTGGTTTTTCATGTTACTATTTTTTCTCTGTTATTTTGGCATGTGAATTTCTTTTGTAGTTTCTGATTCTTGTGTGAGACTCAGGCCTTCAAGTTTAGTCTGCATCTTTTTGTGAACTTTATGTGTCTTTGTGGTTTACTTTTTGGGCATGAAAAGTTGTTTCATCTAAACTTCTGGTTCTCTCTTTTGATTTTATAATGGAGTGGCCAGATTGCTTTTGTCTTCAGGATTTCCCACAGAGGCCCAATTCGGATCCCTCTAAGAATGATTTTGACCTCAGTAATTTGGGGGTTTGACTGGCCTGGGAGCCTGGCCCAGGAAGATGCTGGTCTAGGGCAGCTGATGGCCTTGCCACCCAGAGATGCAAAGGCAGATGGGGTGGGAAGAGGCCCCAAGTACTCCTGGGGACTGCACTGAGGAGTTGGGTTGGTCTGGATGCAAAGGATCAGGAAGAGGAAAGGTCAGCCTCTGGGTCCCAGAAAGAGGCTGGAGGGTTAGTGTTGGCACAGGGAAGCAGAGGGAGGGGAGGGCAGGGCCAGGCCCAGAAGCAGTGCTCCTGGGGCCCAGAGAAAGCACTCCTTTGGTCTGTATGAAAAGAATCAGTGAGCAGTATTGGTTCCTCAGGTGTTGGGGCCCCAAGAGAAGGAATGGGGCAGGGCCCAAACTCGGAGGAGAGAATGGGGTTGGAGATGGGAGGGTTAATGAGGCTGGGGGAGTCAAGGAGTGGATGGTGCCCAGACTTACCCTGGAGAGAGGCCTGCGGGTAGGAGATCTAGAATCAATTTTTTACTGTATATTTTTATATTGTTCTTTTTGTTTCAGCTCAGTACAGATCATTATTTTTGCTTTTTTTTTCTATTTTTCAGTTACATTATTCTTATTTTTCTTTAGATATATTACTAAACTATTGGATATCTATCTGATTGTTTAATGTAAACATTCAGAACTACAAACTTCCCTCATATATCTGTTTCCACTGTATTTCATAGGTCCTGCCAATTTGTATTTTCATTTTTCTTTGATTTTAGAATTTTAAAAAAATTTTATTTATTATTTTTATTTTATATGTATGTGTGTATTGCCTGCATGTAGATAAGTGCACCTGTGTCGTGCAATGCCCACAGAGGTCAGAAGAGGCTGTCAGATTCCCTGGGACTGGACTTAAGGACAATTGTTAGCTGCCATGTGGGTGCTGGGATTCAAACCTGGGTCCTCTGCAAGAAAAACCAGTATTTTTAACTGCTGAGCCATCTCTCCAGCCCCTGATTTTAGAAATTTTTAATTCTCATAGTTTCTTTGTTGACAAACTTAATATTCAATGTCCACTTCTTTATATGCTTTTATAGTTTCTTTTGATGTTTTATGTTGTTTTCTTCCTTTATTAAGTGATAAAATCAGAGATGTTACTTTGGTTTCTTTGTTTCTTAAGACTTGCTTTTGTTCTAAAATATGTCTATTTTCTGAGAAAATTTTATGGGCTACTGCGATTTCTCAGGTGTTGGGTGGAATAATCTATAGATGCCTGTAAGTCCATTTGGTCTATGGTGTTATTTCATCCCAGTGTTTCTTTGTTAATTATTGTCTGTATGACCTACCTCCTGGGGAGTTGGAGTATTGAAATCTACTGCTATTGTTGTATTGGGGTCTGAGTCCTATTGACAGTAGTGTCTGATTTATGAAATTGAGTCTGCCAGTGTTCTGTTCCTCTATGCTAACAATTATCATTTCCGTTCACTGAATTCTTCCATTTGTCATTATTAAGTGACTTTGTCTAGTAACTAATGTTGGTTGAAATCTGCTTCATTATATATGAGTATAGCTATTTCTGCTTGTATTTGGATTCCCTTTAATTGAAATGTCTTTTTCTATCCTATCTCTTTTAGTCTGTGTTTGTCTTTACCAGTGAAATATGTATTTTTACAAGCAGCAATTTCTTAGGTCTCACTTTTTAAAAACAATTATTATTTTTATTTTATATATGAATATATTACCTGGATGTATGTAAGTGCACATGTGTTGTGCAGTGCCCACAGAGGTCAGAAGAGGGTATTAGATCCCCCAGAACTGGAGTTACAGATGGTTGTTAGCTATGATGTGGGTGATGGGAACCGAATCTGGTTCCTCTGCAAGAGCAGCCAGTGCTCTTAACTGATGAGCCATCTCTCTAGCCCCCAGGTCTTACTTTTTAAATCCAATTTATGTATCTGTGCCTTTTTTATTTGTGTGTTTGTTTATTTTTGCTCATGGAGTCTAGAGACTGAAATCTAGATGTTGCTTCTCTACCTTTTTTTTTTTTAAGTTAGAGTCTCTCACTGAACTTGAAGCTTGCTGTTTTGACTGTACTGACTAGTCAGTGAGACCCCAGGACCCTCCTGCTTCTACCCTACAGCCCTGGTGTTACAGCGACATGCCTTACTTTTTCCATGGGTATTGGGTTCTAATCTCAGTTTCTCATGGCTATGCAACAGGCACTTTGCCCACTGAACTGTTTCCTCAGTCCCAGTTCCCCTGCTTTTTCACTGTAGACCACTGGCATTCACAGTTATTACTGAAATATATTTACTCATTTCTGTCATTTTATTGGTTTTGTGACTGTTTCCTAATCCTCATTTGCTTCTTCTCTATTCTTCTAGCAAGAGTTATTTTTCTCCCATATTTATATTTTTGTATTTATCTCCCCCTTTTGTTTGTAGGATTCTGTATTAATTAGTTATTGTTATGACAAATATTTGACAAAAGTAAATTAAGGAAGTAAGGGTTTATTTTGGCTCACTTTTCAAGGGTATAGTCTGTCATGGTGGGGACATCATGGGTGACAGGAGCTTGAGACAGCTGATCGCATTGCATTCAGAATCAGGAAGTAGAGAAAGATATATGCTGCTGCTTATTTCTCTTTCTCATTTTTATTCAGCCTGACACTCAAGTCCATGAGTGCTAAATAAGTAGTTGTCTACTTGGCTCTTAGTTTTATAGGATACATCTTTTTATAATAATTCTTTGGAAGCAGTCCTGGTAGAATTTTAATTTCTACAATGTATTCTTATAGCATATGATTGGAGCTATTAAGTAGATGCTGGGTAAAGACAAATAAAACTGCTCTGTTGCTATTATCTGACTGTTTGGAGCAAAAGCTCATATAGAGAAGTCTTCACTCACAAAATGCTGGAATAAATAAAAGGGATTTCCTAAGAATTTGCATCAGGTTAGTATCCTTATAAAGAGGGCCAAGAGAATGTCCTCATGTCATCATTTGGGGCCACAGCAAGAAGTTACAATCTGTGAATCAGAAATTGAGTTCTTCTTAGTCACAGAACTCACAATGATCTTGGACTTCCCAATCCCTACAACTGTAAGAAATAGATTTAAATTATTTGTAAGATATTCAGTTTATATTTGCTTTAGCAACTCATATAGACTAAGACAGGAATAACATGAGAAGTGAATTTTTCCTGCTTTCACCATCATCAGTTTCTTCTCTGTATCTTGTCCTTTTGATATATAATCTGCCTGAGTGATTTTTTTTTTTCAGGAAAAAAAACTTAAAACTATTTGTTGTTTTCTTGTGTGCCTGCCTTCTTTCCAAAATCCTTATTAATGATTTACTTATATCTCAGTAAGTATGGTAGTAAAAAAAAAAAAGTATAAAAAGAAGCTTCATTCATGGAGCTTACACACACACACACACACACACACACACACACACACACACACACATTTGAAAGAAAGTTACTTATATTAAGAGGTAAGAGAATGACAAGACATGGAAGTTAATTTCCTTTTTCTTCTTCGCTTTAGATCTTACATTGTTTTTGAAAGAAAGTTACTTATATTAAGAGGTAAGAGAATGACAAGACATGGAAGTTAATTTCTCCATGTAGTTCTCAGTTATAAAACACAGTGTTTTGTAATAGAGAAAGCATTATTTCAAAGGAATTCTCTGCTTCCAGACATTTTGGCAGGCAGATGGAAAAGAGATTTTAGATGGCTAGGCTTTCTCAGTAACTCTCATTTAACTGAAACTTGTTCCTGTAACATACAGGAATACCTTGGCAAGTAATACCTTTTGTTTACGGAATCAACAACTGTCCTCAATTTCTTTTTGTTGCTATAGTGAAGCACTGTGACCAAAAGCAACTTAGGGGAAGAAAGGTTTTATTTAACTTAAATTTTCAGATCTCAGTTCATCATTGAGGGAAGTCAGAACAAAAACTCACAAAGATATTACAGACCAACCTGATAAAGTCAGTTACTCAATTGAGGCAAGTTTTTCAGGTAGTTCTAGGCTACATCAAGTTTACAGGTAATGCTAACTATGACACTCCACCACTTGTCACCTTGACACACAAATACAGCACTTTAGACCATGTTCTTTCTTTCTTTGACCCCAGAATCACATGTTAAAATTATAAAACAGTCCAAAATTTGAAAGACCCATAGTCCTGAAAAAAATTAGCTCTTTAAGAGTCCAAATTTGTTTTAAAAATCCAATGTCTCTTAATTGTGAGTTCCAGTAAAATAAAAAGTAAGTTACATACTTTCTTATTCCAAAAAGGTAAAAACTGGGGTATAAAAACAATCAGATCAAAGCAAAACTGAAGTCCAGCAGTGAAAATCCAAAGTGTGCAGTTGACTGTCCAGTATCTGGAACTCACTCATGATCTTCTGGAATCCAAAGGGATTTGGCAGCCCGCCCCTTGGGCTCTGCCACCTGCAGCACATAAAGCTTGTTTCGTGGGCTTAAGTTGGTTTCACATCATACCTGCCACTGTCCTTGGTGGATATCCCATAATCCTGGAATTTCCATTATCCTGGGGTCTCCATTGCAATAGAGGCTGAACCTTCACCAGTGGTCTCTCCTGGCCTCTTCAGGGACTCCAGTCCTACCACATTGGTGTCAACCCTCAGCTTGACACTGTGACCCTTCATTACTGTGGCTTTCATGCCTTTAAAAACCAATACCACTACCACAGGAGAAACTCTTAAATATTGCCAAGTTCAGCTTCCAGCCTGAGATACAACCTTGACCCCCCCACCCCATCCATGGACCACAACTTCTGTGTGCTGATCCTATGTAAAGACTTTACCGTTTCCTAATTAAACATAGAAGATTTCTTATCAATGGTTCTGATTGTTAATTACAGCTGATTCTTTAGCCCCAGCTGACAGAACACAAATTCATAGCAAAAATATCACACGAATTGGCCCTATTTCAGTTTTATATAAGTTTTTGCTTCCCTCAGAAACCTTACAAGCCAACTTTCTATTGTTTGCAGTTCCCTCAGCATTGTTATTTTCCAAGATCCCATAAGCATTGCTCATTTAGCTCTGAGTGCTTCAGCTGCTGTCCTAGATCAAAGTTCCAAAATCCTCACAATCTTCTAACAAAATAGTCCAAAAGCATAAAAGCCACATAGTCCGGTCTATCACAGTAACATCCTACTTCTCAAATTTTTGTTTTAGTTTCAACTCTCTGGCTATGACAAAGCATTCTGACCAAAAGCAAATTAGAGGAAGAAAAGGCTTATTTGGCTTACACTTTCAGGTAGGTCACAGTTCATGACTGAGGGAAGACAGGGCCAGAACTCAAGCAAGAATCCATGGAGGAAGGCTGCTTGCTGGCTGGCTTACTTGCTAGCTTGCTCTGTGGCTCAAGTTCAGCTAGCTTCCTTGTAGAGTCCAGGACTACCTGCCCAGGAAATGGTACTGTCCACAGTGAACTGGGACCTACTACATGAATTAATAATTACAACAGTCCCTCTTAGACATTCCCACATACCATCCTGATCAACTGAGACTCTTTTTAAAATATTTTTAAAAAATTTCTTATTTATTATTTTTATTTTAAGTGTATGAGTGTTACGCCTGCATGTAGGTGAGTGCACCCCAATCGTGCAATGCCCACGGAGGACAGAAGAGGCTGTCGGATCCCCTAGAACCGGAGTTGTGGACAATTGTTAGCTGCCATGTGGGTGCTGGGATTCAAACCCAGGAGACTCTTTTTTTTTAGAATAAAATGTGTCTCCTTGACAGTTAATGCTAGCTAAGGAAAGAACTATGAAGAAATCAAGAAAATCAGTTAAGGAAATGAGATCCCTGTGCCATCTTATCAATCAGTATCTTTCAGATACTGATTCCAATCTGTTCCTAAAATTTTTATGTATACTTTATAGAAATTCAGATTTTTTATTGTCAAGACCCTGTCTCAGAAAAATCAATCAATCAATCAATTCTGTATGAGTAAGTAGATTATGCGTCCTGCCACAGGTGCTTCTTTTAAAAATATATATTATTTATTTTTAATTATGTGTCTGTGTGTGCTTGTGAGTGAGTATGTGAACATGTGTGAAGCAGATCCCCTAGAACTAGAGTTAACAGGTGATTGTGAGCTGTCCGATGTTGGTCCTAGGAATCGAATTTGGGCCTTCTGTAGGAGGAACAAGCTCTCAAAAACCACCAAACCATTTCTCTAGCCCCATAGAAATTAGAATTTATTTTTTTGAGACAGGATCTCCATGCAGCCCAGCTGGAACTCTTTTTGTAGATCAGGCTGGCCTTAATCTCACAGAGATCAGCCTACCTCTCTGGAGTGCTTGAATTAAAGTGTATACCTCCATACCAGCTAGAAATTAGAAATTTTGATGATAGTATTATGGCAACAATTCTACAAACCAGTTTTGTTTAAGATAATTAACTTTAAAAATTATTTATCAATGAATGAAGTAAACTTTTTTATTGTTGTTTTTTCTTTTGAAACAGGGTCTCCCTATAGCCCCAGCTGGCCTGGTACTTGCTTTGTAGACCAGGCTGGCCTCAATATCACAGAGACCCAACTGCCTCTAACCTCCCACATACTGGGATTAAAGGTGTGTGCCACCATGCCCAGCTAGTAAATGTGTTTTTCTTTTCTTTTTTATTGAATTTTTTTATGTATCTCATACATAACATCTTAGTCATCTTTATATCCCCTTCCCCATTGGCACCCTTCCATAACACCCCCCACTGGATTTCATGTATTCTGTCATTTATGTTAGGGCCTATCAAGTCAAGTTAGCATCCCCTGACATCCTTCAGTGCACTTTCATGCAGTGGTGTCTAGGCAGCCTATCTAGAGTTACCCCCTTAAAGGAGATTAGCTCTTCCTCACCCAGCAGTAATCAGCTGCCCAATAGTTCTTCAGTTAAGACTGAGGCCTGCTGCCCATTTCCACAGTTCTTTGCTGGGCTTTTGTCTCCTTGTGTTTGCATGAATCTTGTGCATGCTGTCACCATCACTGTAAGTTCATAAGTGCATGGAACCAGGAGCCTCTAAGACTCTGTATCCATGTGGTCATGCACCTCCTCCCATGGCTCTTACTACCTTTCCATCCCCTCTTCCGCAATAGTTCCTAAGCCCTGGGTGGGTGAAATTTAATGTGGGAGTACTGTCCAAGGACCTATACTCTGCAGACTTATTCTCTAAGCTTTAGCTATTTGTGGACCTTTGTATTATTGTCCTCTGTTGTATGAGGGAGCTTTGTTGATGAGAATTGAAAGATGCATTAGTATTTTCTCTACCACTTCACAAGAGCTGTTATTGTGCTAGGTTTCTTAGATGCTTTGCTCAATGACTCTGAGATTCTTTCTTATCTCATGTATATAGTATGTGACATATGTATATTTGTATTAGTTTTCTCTGTAACTGGTAATATTCTAAATTTTTGAGAAGGAATTATCCTTTCCTTTTACCAAAGCCTTAAAACTTAACAAGAAATTCTGGATTTATTGTACATGTCAGTCCTGTTTAGGGAGTAACAGTAAGAACTGAAGTGAAGGGGGAAATGGTTATGAATAATTGTGTCATGTTATACAGTGTTCCATGACCTAACTCCCAAAAGTTATCCTGAAACCCAGGGAAGTTTGAAACTGCACTGGATTTTGTCTGGATTAGTTTTCTCGTTCTTTGTAACAAATAACGGCAAATTCTGTAACTCATAACAACACAGTTACCTCCGTTTCTGTAGATTATAGGTGAGCAAATCTGGCTAGGCTTGATTGTATTCTCTGCCCCATGTCCCTCACAATGAAATTAACTTAGCTGTCTCATTGGACAGTTTTTTATATGTTCCTAAAGAAGTCAGTCCAAACTCATTCAGGTTGTTGTCAACATTTATTTCCTTCTTTTCAGGTGTAAGACTGATTCTGTTTCTTTGCTGTCTATTTGCTGCTTCTAGAAGCCATCTAGATTCCCTTCCTGTCACTGCATCTTCAAAGTCACAATGAAGTCTTATCATGCTTTATTCTGACCACTTCTTCAGCCCCCAGCCAAAGGAGCACTCCAGTTTTAAGGAGTTCTGGCACGAGATAAGCCTACTTTATTTTAAGGTAACCTGTACCATGTAACAATCATCAGACGGAGTTTTCATCATATTCAAAGGTTGTAAGATTAGGGTTTATAATCTTTGGGAAAGGGCACACTTAAATTCTGCCTACCGTAGCACCTTGAAATCTTCATAATAGCTCATTCATAGCTGTGACCTAGAATGGAACCTCTAACTCACACATGAAAGCCCATTAAGGAGTCCATTCTAAAAAAGAAAATTTTGTGCTAAAGTATACATGGTACGAATACTATATTTTTTGTGTGGGAAGACTCAATATTGCAAATTCTTTATGTCCCAAATGGCAAAATTTTCTTGGAAGCTGAACCTACTGCTTCCAAACTTCCTGGAACAGAATATACATAGTTATTTAGCCAAAATGGAATAGTGATCAGAAGAAAAAAAAAAAAACTTGTTCTACCAATAGTCATAAAACATGAAGAGATAGTTCAGTCAATAAAATCTTGTCTTGCAAGCATAAGAATCTGAGCTGCATTCCCAGAATCTATGTATCCATTTTAAAAAGCATGGAGGATCGGGGATAACCTTGTTTGTAATCTCTGTGCTTGGGATTCAGAGACTGGTGGCTCCCTGGGGCCAACTGGCTAGCCGGCCCAGCCTATTAGGCAAGTTCCAGGCTAGTAAGAAACCTTGTTTCAAGCAACAACAACAACAACAGAATGGCATTAGACCAGAAATAAGTAAGCACAGAATGAGAAATCTGTTCATGATAAACATAGTATTTTAAACAAAAATGGAATGTAAAATAAATAATATTAAGAGATTGAATTTCTGCTTAGGAAAAGCAGAAATTCATTCTCTGCCTTGATATCACAAATAGACTATAGAATCAATTAGTGTTGAAAACTATAAAACCTGTAGTAAAAATATAAAAGCAAACTCTTATGTCCTAATCTTATAAAAGGAGGATCAGCTTATATAGACCATAAAGCACCAAAAGACTTATAAGAACTAGTTTGATATATCTTATCTATAAATTTACCTAAAGGGTTAATAAATTGGGCATAAAAAAAACCAAACCAAACCAAAACCAAAAAGTGTCATAAACCAACATAAACCTAAGGGTAAAATAACATGAAGTGGTTGGGAAGAAAAAATTATGTTTACAAGATCCTTCAAGTCTGTAAAGGAAGACAAACAAATGCAACAAATTAGTGAGCAAAGGATATGTATAGATATTCATAAAGCATGAAAAATAAAGGACTAATACACATATTGAGATAATATAGGGAGCATATATATGCATATATATATATATATATATATATTGATTAAGTCAACTACATCTAACCAACAGTAAATGTATAGATCACTTGCTCCAACA
>NW_008345602.1:1889125-1905647 GCF_000622305.1 Nannospalax galili
GTAGAAGTACAGACACATAGTACCAGATCCATTTAAAAATAAATATATATTTTCATTTTAAAATAAGTGGGTTTTTTGGTTTTATTTTGGTTTTATTTTGTAATGCTGGGGAATTCATGTCCTCATACATGGTAGCCAAACACTCTACCACTGAATTACACCAATAATCCCAGGTTATTTCTTCATAACACTTTAAAAGTGGAATGGTTAAGTAAGCTTTGTGTATAATGCAGAATACTCTGAAATCATTTAGAAGTGGTTCTAGATGGATGTACATGCAGTCACACACACACACACACACACACACACACACACACACACACACACGTAATGGCTATAAAAAAATTACCATTTAGTGAAGAAAAGCAATTAGTAGAAGCACACTACATGTTACCTGTTGTGATGTTCCCCGTATTTGGGGAAACACTGAAGTAAGACTATGGCACCAGCACATAATAATACATTTACTTAACTGAACAGAACCCCACCCCCAAATATCCAGCATTTCTGTTTTCCTGCAAATGGACATCATTTCAGCTGATACTGGTGCAAGTATAGAATTTGTATCCATGTCTTCTTTCTGAGAAATGCATTTAAATATATATTCTTTATTAAGCTAGGCAGAATTAGACTATTGGATATGATGTTTCCACTTAAGGATATTTTATGTTTCTGTCATACTATTCATCACTAGAAGAACTGGGAGGTCCTCCTGTTGTACAAATTAATAATATTGTAGGAAGGTTGGTACACATGCTCCTTCAGTTCACCACAGAATTATTTAGTAAATTATTTCCCCCAGAAGTTATTACCTAGTGCAGTATCTAGTACTAGATTTTTACCTAGTGTGGATTTTAGTAGTGGTGAGCTCTGCTGGGCCATAAGAGAAATAATGCTTAGGCTATTATAGCCATGGGACTGGAAGATGACTTGGCTGCTCTTCCAGTGAACCTGGTTTCAATTCCCAGCACCCACATGGCAACTAACAACTAACTGTTCATAACACCAGTTCCAGGGGATCCCACTCCCTCTTCTGGCCTCCATGGGCATTACACAACACAGGTACACTTAAATGCTGGCAAAACCCTCTTACACATAAAATAAAAGTAAATAAGTTATTTTAAAAAGAGATATGGTAACCAGGATAAAATGTTATTAACTTTGTATAAAGCAATTACTATATTCACATTTAATGAAGAAAAATGTTTATGTAGCATCTGTTGTATCTTGTCATTGGGAATGTTGTGAACTATTTCCTTAGTTATATCCCTGCTCCCTAAAGTACTCCTTCTCTTGCCTTTGAAATCCTTCTCTACCTCTTCCAAGTAGCTGCTGTGTTTTGCTGATAGTCTGTTTTGGGGAAGATAGGCATTAGGCAGTTGACAATTCTTCATCGTTAGTTAACTCACTACTATTTGATTTCTCAATTTCTTGTATAGTCGGAAATATGGGAGAGTAAGTCAGGCCCTTACCATATTATGTGATGATTTTTGAAGCACAAACAATAGCTATACTTTGCTAACATCTTCAGGTTGCCTATACTAATCATATAGTTTCAGAAAATATTCCCTATGGAGCATGAGTTTCATGTTTACCTGTGACCCTGTTGAAGAAATGGGCTTTGTGATGTTTATTGGGTTGAATAAGATGTATTTAAAGTCTGTTACAAGAAAGCTATATCTAAAAATCTGGGATTTGCTGAAGAAATTGAAGCTATACAATTTATAAGTGAAAGGGTCATGTAACCACAGAGTCAAGGACATGAATCAGTTTATAAAGTAAGTAAACAAATTCTATTCTCTACTTACAATGATTCTGTCATTCAGAGTAATGTATTGCTTTTAGATCTTTCCCGTCATATTCTTTAGAAGGGCTTGCATTCTGAAACTTGTAGTAATTTTGTAGTTCATAATGATTATCCTAGGATGAACTCTATAAAGTGGTATAAATGATATAAAGAATCATGCTTTTTCTTGGTGAGTACAAGAAAGAATTTAAGTAGCTTTTTTCCTTAACTGCCCTTTGCCTTTGCTATGTCTTTTGTTCACTGTGATCCTGTGCTCACAAAGCATTAACAGTCCTACAATTTAGTCTGAATATATACAATGATGGTAGGTTTCTCTCTTGGTAAGATTTACTACGTAGCTTGTGATATGTCATTTATCTTACTTTTCAATTGAACTGAGAAAATGTGTTTTTCTGGTGTATGGTTTCTCTTTTCCTAGCTCCCTGCTTATTGGACAAGCTGTTTTTCCATTGTGCTTTTTAATTTCTGGTGTCTTCCATTCTAGCTGCCCATGCTGCTCTCTTGACTTTGTCACTGCTCTTTCTCCACTTACCTCATTTCCCTACTGTTTGCTGGTTTGGAAATCCTGGATGAGTCTTGCCCTTCTCTTTTTCTCACACTGTCTTTTCTGATAACTCTGCCAGTGCTCTGGATGTCTTTCTTTACCTGCTGGCTCTTTAATAATGCCTGTTATCTAACAGGTCCTTTTTGCTCCTGCTTCTCATTTGGTCAATCACACAGCAGCCTTTAACCTGACTGTTCTGTCATGTTTTAATTCTGCTAAGAGTTCCCTCATGTCTCTTGTAGGCCTATTAAAGTGATGTTAATAGAGCTTTTGATAGCTCTTAGATGTAGTAAGTAGTTGGTGCCGACCAAATGTAAAAGGAATGCTCTCATATGAGCAAAATAATGATTTTGACATAAGAAATTTTTACAAAGATGCTAGAATACTTATTAACTATTGAATTTAATGATTATAATCTCATCTACAATTGAAAACTATTTCTATTTTGAAGTATATATGATTCATGTTATTTTTCTAGAAACACATTCAAATTTGGCCTCAAAATATACTAACTGATTCTGTTGAACTAGCACATGTTTCTGTGGTATGTAATTTGTTTTGTTATGCACTTCTATTATAAATAATGGAAATCATGAAAAAGCACACTAGATAAGCAAATACACTCGTAATACTATACTTTGCATATTAATATGAATGCTTCTGTTTATTTAAATATTTGTATGAGATGGTTAAGTTTCTTAACTGTCTAGTCTCTTTGAATATAAATACATTACTGTATATATTTACATTTTGGGGGTGCTTTTTTCAGTTTACAGAACATGTATCTTGTGAAGAGTGTTTTTATAATGAGAATCTTGTTATTGCTAACTTTCTGATAGACTAGATAAGCTTTTAAAAGTTAGTGCATGGTCATATTTAGTTTGAGGTAATCAAATCACTTTTATTCACTGAATAGTTAATTATAGAAACTGTTGATAAATCCTACTAATCCCCCCTTTGTCCATCCCTTTCAGTTCATATTTTGGCCACTTAACTCTTTACTAAAATTCAAAAATGGTATAAAATATTTATTCATTCTCTTTGAAAGTTCTTCTGATAACTTATTTTGGAAACAGCAATGAAACTAAAAAGATAAATCACTTTTATTTAAGGTCTATTTGAGCATCTTCTTTCTAAGGTCTTGGGTTGGTGAGTAGAAACAAATGAGGCAGATTTCAGATCTGTGGGAAATAAAATTATTGGGAACAAGAATGAAATGCATATAGGAAGTTTCCCACCTTTGTTAGAAATGCTTATTTGAATACTTCCTGCATTAAGCTAATGGCAATTAAAACAAAAAATTTGCAATTCACAACCATTTAACAAAGATCTGAACAGAAATTGATGTTTAATAGAATATCAAATAGTGTTTAATTTTGAATCAGTTATTTTAGAAATTGGAAATAACATGCAAGTTAAACATTTTCACCTATGGTTTTTAGTGTTACATTAAATAGCACACAACACAGGTGCACTCACATACATGCAGGCAATACACTCATACACATAAAATAAAAATAATAAATAAAATATATTTTAAAAGGTTATCAGGAGACTGGAGACATAACTTAGTGGTAAAGAGCACTTGCTCTTCTTCCAGACAACCTGAGTTGGGTTCTGAACATTCACATACAACAGTTCATAACTGCCTGTAACTATGCTTGACTTTTTTAAAAGTGGGCTTATCAGTTTACTCTGGAATAATAAGCATTTCTTTGAAGTTCATTATTCTCAAAAATGATGAATATATTAGAAGATAATATAAATTTTATAAGTATTCATTAGTCATTTCTTTGCTAGGTTTAAAGGGCTTTCTAACGTCCAGCTTCTTAATAGTTGTTATAAAATAGAAACAAATATACTGGAAGATAATTAAAGTATTACCTTCAAAATTTGTACTATTTGATACTTCAGTTATTTCTTTCTCCCATTCCCTTTGTCAGTTCCTTAACTTCGTAGATAATGTGAGGAATCATGCCCTAGTTTTACATTGCCCTACAAAGTCTCCATGTCATTGAGAGGCTACTTATGCATTACTGTCCTTGATGAGCCAGCCAGTCTCTATCTGGATTTCACTTCAAGATACTTAGCATTCTTAATTTCATGTCTGCTTTAGCTATAGAATGTCATGATTTTAAGGGATCGTTGATGAATATTTACTGTACATGTATGTCATTGAAAACAAATGGAATACAAAAATAAAATGTTCTTGGACATTAAAATTTAGTTGTGTATAACAGGCCTAGGCCCTGCTTTCACCTATAGTCAGTTACTTTAGGACTTTAAAAAGTCCCTTGAGTTTGGTATTTTATTTTATACAAAGGAAATTATTACTTAAAGAAATAAATCAGCTTCCATAATACTCAAACATATAGTATCTTACAAGGAATTAAAACTAGTTATTGTAATTCAAATTAATGGACCCTGCACTCGTTTGATATTGACCCTAAGAAGGAAGTATTTGGGAGCATGTTATTATAAGACATATGAGACCTGTCATCAGAAAGCAATAGTCTATCATTGATAAAATAAACTAGGTAAAACTTTCTTTTAAAGCAGAAACTGAAGATCCAACTGGGGGTTTCCCACATGCTAGGCAAATGTACTGTCATGGAACTGCATCCCTATCCTGAGAAACCAAATTTTTAATCAGACCTGGAAAGATATGGATTGGGTAATGTGCAAAGTCATGTAACAAAGCTCCCTGAGCAATATTAGAGAGTAACATGAATTTGCCAAAACTTCAGTGCAGTTATAAATAAGTGGAGGCTATGTTTGAAAATATCTGTTAGTGGAAAATCTATTTGTTAATGTCTCATAATTATTTAAAAAAAAGAAAATGAGAATGTAAAAGATGTTGAAAATATATAGGAATGGAGATATTTTCCTAAATAGAAAAAATGAGAAAGCCTAAGCAAGTGATGGTCTGTTTACGTTTGTCATGATATGTAAAGGATGAGACAAAAATAATATACACATAATCTTAAAATGTCTATGGGCATAGTTTAGTCAACTAGTTTAAGGAACAAAGTATATATATAGTCAAAGTTTATCTGAAAATATTTGTTTTTTTTTTACACAAGTCTTATCTACATAGCACATGATAGTTAAAAGTACTAGACTGGTGGAACTAACCTTATTGGATGTTTAATAGCCATAGTTTGAGGCCTATATTAATGTGGTCAGAGGGACTTAGAGGACAGTTTTTGCCCCTTGTCCTCCAAGATCAACTAACTTCCAGGACTATGAAACATCTCTCAGTATGTATTGTAACAGTGGTGAGTCACCTGTCTTCTTGTTCAGGGAGGCCATGGAGACTCCACCAGATGGACTTGAACCAGTGCCCAGTCTACAAAGAAGGGGGTCAACTCAGAGGAAGCATCTCATCCATGCTTCCAAGTGAAGCCAGACATGGTTGACAGGACCTTTGACTTATCTTCACATAGATGGAACTGGTAAAAGAAAGTAGGCAGGAGCTCCTCAGAAGCCCATGTGACCACAGAGGATCCTCAAATGACCTTAAGAGTAAAAATAAATTTGTTTATCTGGACCAACTGTATGGCCTTAAACACCCAAAAGGAAAGTATAACCAAAGATTAAATGGGCCAACATAATTTCGTAAGAGTCCGTTTGTATAGCTAAAGGCTACAGAACAAGCAACAATGCCAGACAAGCGATATGTTCTTTTGAGTTGATGGCCAGGGTGGCCAAAGGGATTCCCAGATAGTAACCCAGCATAGAACTGGGAAAATGAACAGCAGACCCCAATCTTATCCAAAGGAATATTGACAACTGATTGCTGCTGGATGAGGAACAGCTGACTCTCCTAAAACAAAGACCTCTAGATAGGGTGACTAGATTCACCAGAAGGGCAAGTAGTGGGGATTGGCTGGGGTGCCGACAACACAGCAAACAGTAGCAGGGATATCAGAGTATAAGGGTTGTAGTGGGGGGGACAGAGGCAATGGGAGGGTGCCATCTGGGAAGTGGGTGTATAGTCAAATGAGATGTTTTGGGATGTCTGATATACAAACAAAAAAAATCAACAACTTTTTAAAAAATGTATTATATTTGAGGAGGAAGCATGGAAATTTATGCCATGCTAATTAGTAGAGGTGATAAACAATACCAATGAAATCTGCCCGATGACTTTATAGACGAACACAGGTTTCAAGGATCCAAGTGCAACCGATTATGACTAGAAATAATCAGGTACATACAGATTAGAGATGCAAGCACCAACATCTCAGTGTTAGTAGCAAAAACAATTAGACTGTCTACAAGGAACAATAGAGTCTAAAATGAAATGGAGGTCTTTTTTAAAGATTAAAAACTCATCAAATTTTATGTCTTACAGGGCTTATACTGAGTTCAATAATGTATAACTGTATTAATTCAACTGTGAACCTAGAAACTTGCACCCACTTGTGAAAGAGATGTGCTGTTGCTCTGGAGTGTGTTACTGAATATTGTAAAGCTGTAGTGAAAAGCTTCTAATGTAGTTATTAAAAATTAGAAAAGTATAATGATTAAAAAATAATAATTCTTCAAAGCATAAAAATTTGCTCCTTAGTGTCTTATAGGGTTTATACTGAGTACAATATTGTATAACTGTAATAATACAACTGTAAACCTAAAAATGTACAGCCAATTTTGTAAGAGATGCAGCCTAGCTCAGAAAATTGTTACTGAATATGTCAGTGCTGATGTAATGAAATGCCTCTTCTAAGTATGTGGTTATTAAATAAACAAGGGAAGGTATAACCGAAGAGTAAAGTCATCAGTATATCTCTTTAAGAGTTCAAGGGATTACACTTCCCAAACATTAGGCTTAAATCTATATAAAAAGTTAGACAATTATTTCTCATCTATGATTTTGCTCATAACCAGAAAGTGCTACTCAGATGTAAGACTTCAAATCTTGGTCTCCAATACTGTAGTGCCCACCTGTAGCTAAGGGAGACAACCTGCTGTTGTTCTAAAATGATGGATAAATTTATTTTCCCCCTTATCTAGAAGCCTTTGAGAGGGAACTGGCACTGATTCTAACCACTCCAACAGCTATCAAAGTGCCTGAAAGCAAATCCTGAATCCATCACTCTAGAGTCCAGGTTTGGAAGACAAAAGAAAAATGAGGAGGAACCCAATAGAGGGATGCTTTTGGAAGCCCTTGTCAAGAAATTCCAGTGGACTGTGATCTGAACATTTGAGAATTGCCCTGTTCTGACTTTTTTCTAATTCCCTGTCTAAAATTTGTAATGCTAATTACTCTTGCTTTTACATCTCCTTCACATCTCCTATTCATTAGTCAAAGACTTTCTTTTCTTCCTGGAGATAACAGTTATGCAATTTGAGAGGGGTACTCCAATTGCCTCACCCTGCATCCCTGTTCAGCATGGAAGAAGCCAGAGCTGTGTGTATCACGATTTCCTATTGGCAATTTGGGTAAACTCTTCAGAGGATGGTGTGATAAGAATAGGAGGTAGGAATTGGCTAGGCAGTTAGGGTAAAAGGACCCCAAAGAAAAGTAGCCAGTTTCTTGGCTAAAACTCACAATGTCCTTGGGCCTCTTAGCAGCACACTCCATTCCAAAGGCCAAAAATGTCAAAAATGTTTGAAAGCTTTTATCTACTCCTTAAAATATTTTAGGGTTACCTCTTCAGAAGGGGGAACGTTAGAGTAGCCAAAAGCCCCATAAAAAAATAAATCAAAGAAAAAGAAAGAGTAAATGAAGTTATCAGTAAAAAGTGATGGGGAGATATGGGAGGAGTTGGTGGGGAGGCAGTGGGCATGGATTTGTTCGAAACACCTTATAAACGTGTATGAAGTTCTCAAAAAATTATTTATTTAAAAAAAATAAGTAGCGGGGCATGGTGGTACACACCTTTAATCACAGCACTTGGGAGGCAGAGGCAGGCGGATCTCTGTGAGTTCGAGGCCAGCCTGGTCTACATAGCCAGTTCCAGGTCAGCTGGAGCTACAGGGAGACCTTGTCTCAAAAAGACCAAAAAAACAATTGGACTTTGCCCAAGATTTATCTACATGACACACAGTAATTAAAAGTACCAGACTGGTGGTACTAACCTTCTTGGCTATTTAACAGACATACTTTGGGGCCTGTAATAATTTGGTCAGAGGGAAATAAAGGCCAGTTTTTGCTCCTTGACCTCCTAGGTCGACTAGTTCCAGGGGACTATGAGCATCTCTCAAAATGTCCTGTAATTGTGGTGGGTCACCTGTCCTCTTGATCAAAGAGGCTGAGGAGACCCCACCAGCTGGACTTGAACCAGTGTCCAGTCTACAAAGAGGAGGGTCAACACAGAGGAATCATTTCCTCCAGGCTTCCAAGCGAAGCCAGCCATGGTTGAGCAGGACCTTTGACTTATCTTCACATAGGTGGAACTGGTAAAAGAAATGAGCCAGGGGCTCCTCCCAAGCCCATGTGACCCCTGAGGAAGAGATCCTCAAACGACCTTAAGAGTAAAAATAAATTGTTTTTTCTGGGCCAACTGTATGGCCTTAAACATCAAAAAGGAAAGTATAACCAAAGATTAAATGGGTCAATATCATTTCTTAAGAGTCCATATGCATAGCTAAAGGCTGCATAACAAGCAACAATGCCAGATTGGAGATACCTTCTATTGAGTTGATGGCCAGGGTGACCAAAGGGACCCCCAAATAGTAATCCAGCATAGAACTGGGAAAATGAACAGCAGACCCCAATCTTATCTAAAGGAATATTGACAACTCATTGCTTCTAGAAGAGGAACAGCTGATCCTCCTAAAACAAAGACCTCTAGATAGGCTGACTAGATTCACCAAAAGGGCAAGCAGTGGGGATTGGTTGGGGTGCCAACAACACAGCGGACAGTAGCAGGGATATCAGAGTATAAGGGCTCTAGTGGGGGGAGGGAGGCTATAGGAGGGTGCCATCTGGGAAGCAGGTGTATAGTCGAATAAGATGGTATGGTTTAGGATGTTCTGTGTGATACACACACACAAAAAAAAATCAACAAATTTTTAAAAAAGGTGATAAACATTACCATTGAAATCTACCTGATGACTTCATAGACATACACAGGTGCCAAGGATCCTAGTGCAACCGATTATGACTAGTAATAATCAAATGCATACAGATTAGAGATGCCTGTGCCAACATCTCAGTGTTAATAGCAAAAACAATGAGTCTTTCTGCAAGGAACAATATATTCTAAAATGAAATGGAGATCTTTTTTTAAAGCTATGTCTTACAGGGCTTATACTTAGTTTGATATTGTATAACTGTATTAACTGTGAAACTAGAAACTTGCACCCACTTGTGAAAGAGATGTACTCTTGCTCTGGAGTGTGTTACTGAATATGTTAAATCTGTTGTGAAATGCTTCTTCTAATCATTTAGTTATTAAAAATAAAAAATAATGATTAAGAAAATAATAATAGTAGATGTGAAAAACATTACCATTGAAATCTACCTGATGACTTTATATCTATGCTCAGATGCCAGGGAGGTCAGAAAGTAACCAACTGTCACTAATATAACCAGATATATAGAGATTAGAAATGCATGTGCAAATATCTTAATGTCAATTGCATTGAAAATGAATTTTTCTGTATGAAACTGTATTTTAATAATGAAATGGATATCTTTTTTAAAGGTTAAAACCTCATTTAATTTTATGTCTTATAGGGTTTAATCTGAGTACAATATTGTATAACTGTAATAATTCAACTGTAAATCTAGAAATTTACAGCCAATTTTGGTAAAGATGCATCTTAGCTCAGAAAATTATTATTGTTGTAATGAAATGCTTCTTCTAAGAATGTGTTTATTAAATAAATAATTAACTGGGAAAAAAGACCAAAAAAAGTTAAAGAAAATGTGTATTAGTATTTATGTTATTAAAGAAAGGATTCTGTAGCCAGGCCTTACATACTTTTTAATCTAAAATAGGGAATCAGTTAAGAATTTAAATGGTGGAATTGTATTTTGAAAAATGTATTTTTAATGCTAAGGATCTGTCTTCCTCTATTGAAAATGACATTTGTATATTTTTAAAATTGATGCCCTCTGGCAGATTGAGGATATTTCCTTCTAACCTTAGCTTAGCCAAGTGTGTTTGTGTGTGCTTGTGGGTACACATGTGAGTGTTCCTTGTTTTTAATCATAGCTGATGTCAAATTTTGTCAAATGCTTTCCATCATTTATTAAAGTGTTCATGAAATTTTCTTTATTTATTCATATTGTGGATTATATTTATGGTTTTCTAATATTATTGAACTCACTCCTGCATATAATTGTATTCTTACATCAGATTTACTTGTGCTTTATTTTTTTGCTTGTTTTTATGGGCAATATTAGGCTGTAGTCTGTTATGTCTTTTCTAGATTTGCCTCAGGGTTAGGCTAGCTACATCCAAATGGAATCATTGAAGAGGTGTTCCCTTATTCATCATTCTTATTCTCTCTCTCTCTCTCTCTCTCTCTCTCTCTCTCTTTCTCCCCCCCATGTGTGTGTGTCTCTCTCATATGTGTGTATGAACTGTACATGTGTACATGCATACTCAGGTATGCGTGCCCATGCATGTGCATGTGAAAATCAGAAGTCGATGTTAGGTGTCTTCCTCAATCACTTCTCTACGAACTTTTAGTGTATCTTTCAACTAAATTGGCTGGCCAGCTCTCCCTGGATTCTGTCTGTCTCTACCTCCACAATACTGGATTTCCAGCTTTTATATGGATGTTGAGGATCTAAACTCTGGTCCTGATGCTTGTACGACAAGCACTTTCCTCATTGAGCTACCTGCCGAGCCCCTAAAACTATAGTTCTGGCGGGCATGGAACTCATGATCCTCCTGCCTCTGTCTTTTCAAAACTTCCCGTTCAACATTTCACCTAGCTAATTTTTAAAATCATTTTTGTTAGATTGACATTTCTTTATTTCTCCTTGAAATGTTTGTTAAAATTTTACAAAGTGGTCATTTAGGTCTGGACTTTCGTCTCTGAGAATAGATTCAATCTTGTTTAGGTGTGATTTGTTTTTCTGGTTTTGTTCTGTTTTGTTTTGAAAAGTTTTCTTAGTAACTGTTATCTTTTTTTTTTTAATTTTTATTTTTTGGTCTTTTTGAGACAGGGTCTCCCTGTAGCCCCAGCTGTCCTGGAACTCACTATGTAGACCAGGCTGGCCTTGAACTCACAGAGATCCGCCTGCCTCTGCCTCCCTAGTGCTGGGATTAAAGGCATGCGCCACCATGCCCAGCTAGTAATTATTATCTTTTAAAGATTTTGCCTATTTTGTCTAATAGTTGAATTCACTGGCATTACATTATGTTCATTGCAATGACTCTGTTAAGATATGGATGATGGGTCCTCTTTTTGCATCTTTTGTCTATGATGATGTTGCCTTGGCATTTAGCATTCCACTTACCCATTTAATTTACTGCATTTTATTTCATTTATTTTTTTATTGTTTCTCATCTCTTACAGATCACAATCTTATGGTTCCTCTTGTCCAGTTACTGAAAACATGAGTTTTTCTGGCTTTATATTTGTTTTGAGTAGGAGGGCATTTCCAGTAGTATTTGCTCAAGCATGGCCACAAATAAAAGTTACGTACACTGGGGTTTATTCATGTCTGTACTGTGTTAATGAATTGTAATTTTTAAAAATCTAAGAGCAATATGGACACATAGAGTAAGAGATGAACCCCACCTCTCCGAACTTTTTCCATGTAACTCTGAATAAGCTTTTGTAGAAGTTTAGTATGTGTCCTCCAGTCTACTCTCTGAATGTATGTATACAGACTTACTCATATATTTGTGCACATTTTTATTTAAATTTTTAAATTCATTTTTATTTTATATGTATATGTGTTTTGCCTACATGTATGTAAGTGCACCCATGTCATGCAGTATTCTCAGAGTCCAGAAGGGGATATTGAATTCCCTGGAACTGGAGTTACTGATGATGATGATTGTTAGCCGCCATGTGAGTGCTAGGAAACAGACCTGGGTCTTTTACAAGAGCAGCCAGTGCTCTTAACTGCTGAGCCATCTCTCTAGCCCTACATTTTAAAATTTTTTATTAACTCTTTGAGAATTTCATATAGTGTCTTTTGACCATATTCAACTCCCTCCCACCCCTAAGTCCTTTCAGGTATACCAACTTCCCTAGCCTCGCAACTTTTGGTCCTTTTTTTTTTTTTTTTTTTTTTTTTTTTTTTTTAACACATCAAGTCAAATTTGTGCCATCTACTCAAGCTTGGTTGAACTATTAGAGGCCACACTTTTTAAGAAGAAAACTGACCCTCCCTCTCCCAACAGCTATCAATTGCCAATAGAGTCTCAGCTACATGACATTTATTTTTATGTGAACATAAATCACACTGAAATCTTTGCAGCCTACTTTTGTATTCTATAAGATGTCCTAGAGCTCTTACTAGTAAACTACATATAAATATTATTTTATCTTTCAATTATACAGAATTGTTTTTATTGTAATTCATGTAATACCTTCACTTTTCATAATTAATAAGTTCTACTTCTGTCTGTTTTATGAATTACATTATTGGAAATGATATTGCACAGCAAGTCTTCAGAGAATGAATTTTCCAGTAGATTTTCATGCATTTTGCATGAATGGGTTTTCCATGCTGTATGGAAGCATGCTTGTTTTCTTAAGAAATTTTCATGATCAATATAATATTTTTGGTATTTTTAGAATTCTAGAGTAAGGTGATGTTTTAAATTGGAAAAAAACTCTGATTACTTTTAGTACCAAACTTTCAAAATCTGCATGTATTGTTTCATCTCTAATTTAATTTTTTGACATGTTTATTAACATATTTAATCCATTTTTTATATTTTTGTTCTTTCTTATTGTTTTATAGGAGGCAGTTGTGTTTGAGGCACTGCATTAAAGTGTATTTATTCAAGTATACTTCTAGAATTCAATCTTTATGTTGTTATTTGCTCCAAAGAGTGTCTTCCTTCCTTCCTTCCTTCCTTCCTTCCTTCCTTCCTTCCTTCCTTTCTTTCTTTCTTTCTCTTTCTTTCTTTCTTTCTTTCTTTCTTTCTTTCTTTCTTTCTTTCTTTCTTTCTTTCCTTCTTTTCCCTTCCTCCCTCCCTCCCTCCCTTCCTTCCTTCCTCCCTTCCTCCCTTCCTTCCTCCCATTCTCTCTCTCTGTCCCTCTCTCCCTCTTTCTTATTCTTTCTTCTCTTTCTTTCTTGGTTTCTCTCTCCCTCTCTCTCATTCTTCTCTCTCTCTCTCTTTCTTTCTTTCTTCAAAAGTTACTGGCTTTTATAGTATCTGTCCTTTGAATGCTTGGGATAGTTTGTGCACTTTAAGATTATAATAACTGCACAATTTTAATCTTGCCATTTTTGTGTTCTCTCTTTAATTAAACTAAAATTAAACTTTATATATATATTTATGTTTTCACACTTTAACATTTTTTTAGTTTCTTAAAACACACTTGTCCAGAGAAGTTTTAGTACCATAGGAAAATCAAGATGAAATTTTTCCATGTAAGCAATCTTTCCGAGGATCGACCCCTACCTAAGTAATTTATTTGTAGAACTGGTAAACTTACATTGATATGTCATTATCACCCAAATTCTATCATTTCCTTGGTGTGGTATATGCTATGGTTTTTGAGTAATGTACAAATGGCAAGTTCCTACCTATACTGCATCATATAGGAGGTTTCATTTACCAGAAAGCCCTGTGTTTTCAACCCATCCATGCCCTCCCCTCAGCCAATGACAAACACTGAACGTGTTCCTGTCTCTGCCTTTTCCAGGAGTTCGTGTAGCTGGAATCATACAGGATAGCCTTTTTGCTATTAACTTCTTTGACTTAGTAAGTGTCCTCCGTGTCATTTCATAGCTTGAAGCTAATTTTTCTTTAATGGTGAATAACTTCACATTTTCTGGATATGCCATACTTTACTTATCCATTCATTTCCTGAAGAGTAATTTTGTTGCTCCCTAGTTTTGGTAATTCTGTATAAAGCACCTATTAATAAAGATGTACATTATTTCTGTGAACATACATTTTCAAATTCTTTGTTCAATACTCGGGACTATGATTGTTGATAACAATATATTTAGTTTTTAAGGAACTATTAGTCTGTTTTCCAAAGTACATGTATTTCTACCATCTTCACCAACACTTGCTATTGTGAGGGCTGTAGATTTTGGTCATTCTAATATGAGTTCAGTGTTGATAGCTCCCTGTTTTTATTTGCATTTTTGTGATGTCATATAATATAGAACACTTTTTTACATACTTACTGTCTATGTATTCTCTGGTGAGGAGTGTCATAAAGTCTCTGGCCATTTTTTTAACCTAGTTGCTTTCTTATTACTGAATTTTAAGAAGTTTTTGTTTATTTTGGATAAGAGTCCAGATATATTTTGCAAATACTTTTCTCAGTATGACTTGTCTTTTAATTTTCTTCAGTGTTTTTTATATAGCAGAAAATTTTAATTTTAAATTAAATGCAAATGATAAAATCTTTCATAATCACTCCTTTAGGTTATATCTAAAAGTCATCACTGTTCCCAAGTCCACCTAGATTTCTTATACACTTTTATTTTTATAAAACTATTAGTATTTTTCTTTTGAAAGTTCGGATATTCCTATTGAGGGACATTCACCCTGCAGTCTCTAATTCTCTAAAACGTGGCTATTTGTAGCCTTCCTTGTGCATCACACTCTGTTGTATTAGGAAACTTCACTGGTGAGCGTTGAGAGATGCATTAGTATTCTCACTACACCCTGTTCCACTGTGTTTCATGAGCCTTAGGTGTAGAGGTTCCACTGTAGATGTGTCACTTAGAGTTGGGCATCTCTCAGACATATATTCTCTGTGTGTGACCAGCTGTGGAACTCTGTAATAGTTGCAAAGGCAGCGTCTTTGATGACTGGTGTATGGTATACTTGTCTGTAAATATAAGGATCCACATTTAGCATACAATAAGAAATTTCATTTTTCTAGCAATATGACAGAGATAGGGTTTTCTCTAGGATCTAAGACCTTGCCAGTCATGTGCATTTGACTATATTTACAATGCCACACATAAGTTAAGAGGGCTTTAAGTTCAATTAGGTAGCTGTTGATTACCCTGTAGATAGAAGTGCCACTACTGCACCAATACAGATAGTTTGTTGTGCCTGTTGTTGTTGTTATTAGGCATTACTGCTGGATTGACTATTGATTGATTTTGTCCCTTAGCAGCTTGCAGAGTATCCTCTAGAACTATGAGAGCTAGCTTTCAGGAAGGAGGCAGCCAGGTCAGATCCAGCTCCACTGCTCCAAGTCCTGTGTCTAAAGTATGTCCTATCTTCAGCAAAAGAGTCTTACTTTCAAGTTCTGGAAGGTAATCAAGGGCCTTGACAACAGCCTGTGTTATTTTGGGAGTCTCTTGGAAAACTCAAAGTGAAGTTTCTCCTGTCTGGCATTGTGTTTCTTGTTATATAGCCTTCAACTATACACATGGACTCATTTTCAGATATTGTATTCAACCTCACTCACCAAAGCTCAGGGACCATTGTGGATGAGGGTGTGGAAAGATTGTAAGAGCCAGGGTTGATGTATGAACATAAGGAAACAGGCCTCTGAGAACTTGCTTATATGAACTTGCAACAATGGTGACAGCATGCACAAGGCCCATGCTGACTCAATCAGACAAAAACCCAGCATAGAATTGGGGAAATGGGCAATTTAGCTGAGGAACTATTGGCAAATGATACTGTGGGGTAAGGAAGAATTGATCTTCTTTAAGGAAGTGACTCTAGATTGGCTGGCTAGACTCCAGTGGATGAACTTGCATTGAGGGACATCTGGGTACAAATGCTTGACTGGATAGGCCTTAACATACATGACAGAATGCATGAAATCCAGTGGAAGGAGGGCTATGGAGGGGTGTGGATGGGGTGGTGGTCTAAATTTGATTAAGATCTAAGGGCTGGAGAGATGGCTCAGTGGTTGAGGGCACTGACTGCTCTTGCAGAGGACCTGAGTTCAATTCCCAACACCTACATGGTAGCTACGAACCATCCTTAACTCCAGTTCTAGGGGAGTCCGAGGCCCTCTTCTGACCTCTGTGGCACTGCATGACTCGAGTGCACTCACATACATGCAGACAATACACTCATACATATAAAATAAAA
>NW_008345602.1:1905674-1938177 GCF_000622305.1 Nannospalax galili
ACACAAATACTTATATAGGACATGAAGTTGGGAGGATAGTAAAGTGAGGAGGGAGAGGAGGAAGGGTTTCTGTATGTGTTCAAAATACATTGAATGAAATTCTGGAATCTAAAAAAAATGTAAAAGAATAAGAAACTTTGGATATTCATTTGTAGTTGATTTTGCTTAATATATTCTATGTTATATATTTTATAAAATTTAATACCCAATATATAAAGTACATAAAATCTATAGTGAAGATTTAACATGGAAACACGTTTAAAACTTTGATTTTAAAATATTAATTTTTTATCATTTCTGAACTTGGTAGTTAGAAAAATTACCTGCTACTCCAGGTAAAAATAAATGTCTACATTTATTATTTTATGGCACATTACTTTATAAAAATGGTCTGCAGTTTTGTTCTGTATTAAGTAAAAGAGGTAATATGCATAATAACATAGTATGCTGTTTTATCTTAGAATGGCGTGTATATGTATAAATATTTGTATATACATGTGAACTCATATATACCTTCATGCATATTTGCTAATATTTCCAAAAAGATAGAAAGCAAAAAACCCCAAAATTAATGAAAATGTTTACCTGTGATGATAGGAGGAAGTCTGATAGAGGCTTTGGGCATGGAATCAAGATCCTCTATGAAAATAAGATTTTTGATTTGTAATTTTGAATTTGGAACCATCTAGATGTTTCACATGATAGTAGAGTAGAATTACATCAAAATTAAATGCTGGGAATCCAAAGCTGAAAAGAAAATTAAACACATGAAATTAACTGTGTAAGTTGATGATCTGCTTCCAATGACTTAAAGGATAGTGATACATTTAATGTTAAAACAAATAATCATATTAAAATCACCAGGAAACTGAATTTTCAGCATTAGAACAATGATGGGTAAATATGAGATTGAAGTTATATTATATTTTTATACTAAATTGAAAAAATTAATATGAACATCCAATATGTATTTTTCTCTTTCAAAAATATTTTTGTTTTCTTTCTTTGACCAGTGGGGGGAGGATCTAGAAACATAAACAGCAGACTAGTGTTCACCATCTGGAGGCCTCAGATTATAGGCTTTAAGTAACTTTTTGTCCTAAAATTTAAAAGCCAGTTCCATTTAAAAATTAAAAAAAAAAAAAAAAAAAGATTTCAGATCCAGGGTAGGAGTTAGAAGACATAAGCCTAAAACATCTTTTTCTAGCAGGAAGATGGGGAGCTAACGAAGTTCATGACTAGTTTAACGGAGTCTAAATCTTAATAAGGCCAGCAGCATGGCTAGCAGGGAATGCACTTGCCTTACAAGCCTGATGGCATAAATTCAATCCTGGGAACCCTCTTAAAAGTAGGAAGAGGACGCCTGTAATGATGGCTTAGCAATTAAGAGCATTGGGTGCTCTTACAGAGGACTGGGATTGGTTTCTAGGATCCATATAGCTAGCAAACATCTGTAACTAACTCCAGTTCTGGGGGATCTGACACTCCTTCCCACCTCTGCAGGCATTGCATGACAGGATGACATGGATGCACTTACATACATGTAGACAATACACTCATACACATAAAAAATAAAAATAATGAATGAAATATTTTTTTAACAAGAAAGAAAAAAAAAGTAGGAAGAGTAATCAGACACCACAAAGTCGTCCTCTGATCTCCACACTCACACCATGGCACATGTTCCCAAATTCCCCATCATGCACACATAAGCTCAATTAGAAAAATAATTTAATTTTATCAAGAAAAATCTTGGAGCTAGAGAGATGGCTCAGCAGTTTAAGAGCACTGGTTGTTCTTGCAGAAGACCTGGGTTCGAATACCAGCACCCACATGGTGCCTAACAACCAGTTCAACCAATTGAACTCCAGTTCCAGGGGATCTGACACCCTCTCTGTCCTCCATAGGCATGGCATGATTTAGTTGCACTTACACACATGCAGGCATAACACTCATACACATAAAATAAAAAGTAAACAAAATTTTAAAAGAAAAATCTTAATCAAAATGACAGCTAGGATTGCAAAGTGTTGATACAAACAGTACAAGACAAAACAACAACAAAAGAACACATTGGTCTCAATGAGATGACTAGGGAGAGAGGTCTTTGTGAAGTGAAAGACCCAGGCATCCATCCTGCTCTTCTACAGCAGCCTTGTTTCAAATTAAGTAGGTGATAAGAATTTATCATTTGTAGAAATCTAAAAAGGAAAGGGTAGCAGAATTTGACGACAAATTTACAACTTCTATTGATGTTTTTCTGGGAAACTCTTTGAAGGCTAGTAGCACACACTGATAAAACATTATCAGGGATAGGGAGTCTGATAATGGAAGAATTTGACTCACACTGCCTGACCCTTTAGAACAAACTTGGCATTGCAGAAATCATTGTTCAATGTTAGCAGACAATGGTGTAATAGGAAGCATTCAACTCTTCAGGAATGGAACTTATTCAAGGTTCTAGATTTTAACCACCAGTTTATATTGCATATAGTAAAATGTTAAATAAAATTTCAGAGTACTAGTCACCAAATCTAGCATGCCAAGAACTCTTTGAGGTAAATAACCCTGGTTTTGTTTGTTTGTTTGTTTGTTTTATTGGTTTTGTTTTGTTTTAATTAAAATTTTTGTTAATGTGTATGAGTGTTAAGCCTGCATGTGTGTAAGTGCACCCATGTTGTAGGGCCCCTGGAAGCCAGAAGAGGGTGTCAGATCCCCTGGTACTGAAGTTATGGATGGTAATTAGCAACTATGTTGGTGCTGGGATTGGAACCTAAGTATTCTGCAAGAACAGACAGTGCTCTTAACTGCTGAGTCATCTCTCCATTCCAAAATATTAAAAAAAAAAAAAAAAAAGAAAGAAAGAAAGAAAAATTTTGTGTGTAAAAGTGTCTTTTCTGCATGTATGTAAATGCACTGTGTGCCTGCAGTGCCTGAAGAGAAGAGAGAGGTGGAGCCCTTAGAACTGTGAACTTCCATGTGGGAGCTCAGACCAGTCACAGGTCTTCTGGAAGAAAAAGAAGTGCTCTTTAACATTCCCGCCTCTGAAGACGTAACCCTAAAATCTTTTAGGGACTAAACAGGAGCGCCCAAATACTTTTGATATTTTTGGCCTTTGGAACAGAGTATGTTGATAAGAGGCCCAAGGACATTTTGACTTTTAGCCAAGAAACTGGCTACTTTTCTTTGGAGTCTTTTTACCCTAACTACCTAGCCATTTCCTGCCTTCTGTTCTTATCACACCATCCTCTGATGGGGTTATCCAAATTGCCAATAGGGAATTGGGACGGCAGACCACTCTGGCTTCTTCCATGCTGAACAGGGATGCAGGGTGAGGAGTACCCCTTCAGTGGGTCTATCTAAAAGACTCCCAAATTGTGTAACTCTTATCTGTAGGGAGAAAAGAAGGTCCCTGACTGGTGAATAGGGGATGTGAAGGAGAAGTAAACGCAAGAGTAATCAGCATTACAAGTTCTAGACAGGGAACCAGAGAAAAGTCAGAACTGGGCAAATTTCAAATGTTCATATGAGAGTCCATTGGAATTTCTTGATGAGAGCTTCCAAAAGCATCCGTTTATTGGGTTCCTCATTTTTCTTTTGTCTTTCAAGGCTGGACTCGAGAGTGATGGACTTAGGATTTGTTTTCAAGCATTTTGACATGTTAGAGCAGCTAGATCAGTGTCAGTTCCCAATCAAAGGCTTCTAGATGGGGAGGGGGCAAATTTATCCATCATTTTAGAATAGCTGGTTGTCTCTCTTAGCTACAGGTGGGCACTACAGTATTGGAGACGAAGATTTGAAGTCTTACATCTGAGCAGCACTTTCTGCTTAGAAACAAAATCATCAATGAGAAATAACTGTCTAAATAACATTTCCTATGGACTTAAGCCTAATGTCTGGGAAGTGTAATCTCTTGAACTCTTGAAGAAATATACTGATCACTTTAATCTTTGGTTATACTTTCCTTTTGGGTGTTTAAGACCATATAGTTGGCCCAAATAAACCAATTTACTTTTACTCTTCAGGTTGTTGGAGGATCTGTTCCTTAGGGTCACATGGGCTTGCGGGGAGCACCTGGTTCTTTTCTTTTACCAGTTCCATCTATGTGAAGATAAGTCAAAGGTCCTGCTCGACCATGTCTGACTTCACTTGGAAGGATGGATGAGATGTTTCCTTTGAGTTGACCCTCATCTTTGTAGACTGGACACTGGTTCAAGTCCATCTGGTGGGGTCTCCATGGCCTCCCTGAACAGGAGGACAGGTGACTCACTACAGTTACAGGACATTTTGAGAGATGTTCCATAGTCCCCTGGAACTTAGTTGACCTTGGAGGGCAAGGAGCAAAAACTGTCCTTTAAGTTCCTCTGACCAGATTAGTATAGGCCTTAAAGTATGGCTGTTAAACATCCAGGAAGGTTTGGTCCACCAGTCTGGTACTTTTAATGTGCTATGTAGGTAAAGCTTGTGCAAAAACCAAACGTTGTCAGATAAACCTTGACTACACATATAATTTGTTCTTTAAAGTAGTTGACTAAACTATGACCTTAGAAAAATTTTTTTTTGTCTTTTTGAGACAGGGTCTCACTGTAGTCCCAGCTGACCTGAACTCACTATGTAGACCACGCTGGCCTTGAACTCACAAAGATCTGCCTGCCTCTGCCTCCCAAGTGATGGGACTAAAGGTGTGTGCCACCACGCCCACCTTAGAAATTTTAAGATTATGTATATATTATTTTTGTCTCATCCTTTATATATCACAGCAAACCTACACAGACCCTCATCACTTGCCTAGGCTTTTTCATTTTTTTCTATTTTGGAAAATATCTCCATTCCCCTATCCTTTTAACATGTTTTACATTCTTATTTTCTTTTTAAATAATTATCAGACATAATAACATTAACAAATAAATTTTCCATCTGTTGTGAGAATTCTTTTCCTGGCGATACTAAGCAATGCCTATCCTCTTTAAAGGTTCTAGTGTCAAACCAATGTTTGATTAAAGTCTTCCTGGGGAACCAATGAATTTACTGACCTTTCTTACACAGATGACTGAGGGGTTGCTGAGGTGTATGTATGACCTGAGGGTATGTACACTGGAAAGCCTTTACCCACCATGGATCAAGCCTTCTCTTCCTAGCCTTCCTCAGATTATATGCTTTAGCCCTCCTCAAATCCAGGAGACCATGTGTTAGGGCCAAATTACATACAGTTGGCTGGGAAGAATGGCTGAATACTCCGGTTAGGGTCCAATGACCCTGCTTGGTCTTCCTTTAGTGAATGAGCACAGCTGTCAACCAGCCCAATTATGACGATGTTTAGCAAGCAGGCACAGCTGAAGTCATAATGATGGTATTTATTTCACACGGAAGAGGCTGCTGTACAGCATCATTTTAGTAAAAGAGGATGAAATATAAAAGGCTTTGGTGCTAGGATCCACAGATGAGGGAGAACATATGTCTTTTGTTGGTCTGTGTTACTTCACTTAGTATAACAGTTTCTAGATCCATCCATTTACCTGCAAATTTCATGATTTCATCGTTCTTTACTGCTGAATAGAACTCCATTGTGTAAATATACCACATTTTTGTTAACTGCTAGTCAGTTGAGGGGCACTTAGGTTGCTTGCATTTCTTAGCTATTGTGAAAAGAGCAGCAACAAATCTGGTTGTACAAGTGTCTCTACAATAGGATGAGTCCTTTGGGTATATGCCGAGGAGTGGTATAACCGAGTCATATGGTAGGTTCATTTTTAGTTTTTTAAGAGTTCTCCACACTGTTTTCTGTAGGGGTTGCATGAGTTTGCAATCCCACCAGCAGTAAATGAGTGTTCCCCTTTCTCCATGTCCTCGCCAGCATTTGGTATCAAGGTAGCAAAAAGTCCCATTAAAAAGGAAGGAAGGAAGGAAGGAAGGAAGGAAGGAAGGAAGGAAGGAAGGAAGGAAGGAAGAAAGGAAGGAGAGAGTACACAAAGTTGTCAGAAAAGTGATGGGGAGATATGGGAGGTATTAGAGGAAAGGGAGTGGGCATGGATTTGATCAAAATACCTTATATGCATGAATGAAATTCTCAATAAAGTTAAAAAAAAAGTGCTCTTAACTGCTAAGCCGTCTCTCCAGCCCTTATTATTATTATTTTTTTTAAAGACAGGGTCTTCCTATAGGCTCACCTGGCCTGGAACTCACTATGTAGACCAGGCTGGCCTTGAACTCACAGAGTTCTGCCTGCCCCTGCCTCTGTATACATGATGATAATATTACAGAATTTATTATTCATGTAAGTCCTGTAATTATTCTAGATGCAACAATTGCTTATCTTGGAACTAACATGAACCTAAGAGTGGTTTTTTGTTTGTTTGTTTGTTTTGTTTTTATTTTTGGGTCTTTTTTGAGACAGGATCTCCATGTAGCCCCCAGCTGGTCTGGAATTCATTATGTAGACCAGGCTGGCCTTGAACTCACAGAGATCCACCTCCCTCTGCCTCCTGAGTGCTGGGATTAAAGGTGTGCACCACCATGCCTGGCTGAACCTAAGAGTTTTTATTTTAAGCTATTTTACTATTAATATTCTAGAGAAACCTTTGAGATAAATCTAATGCTGTGTATCCTTCTAAATACCTACTTCTTACAACAGTCCTAATACTTGTTTTTCAGGTACAGCAGGTGCAGACTGTTCAGCAGGTACAACATGTCTATCCAGCTCAGGTGCAGTATGTGGAAGGAAGTGATACTGTCTATACTAATGGAGCAATGTAAGTTTGTATGCAGAAATCTTTCTAATTATCCCATTCAAAGAGAAATACTGTTCTTCCTGACATATCTTTCTATTCCTGGGATTGCTTCCTTTTTTACCATTTTTTTTATGAGCAAAGTTATTTAAATTAAACTGTTATAGCTTTGCTTGTGTTTATTTAAAAATTCATCCACATTGTTCTTCTCATTTAGCCCTACCAGAATATCTTAAATTGTAGAAACTGTGTATTCTTTAACAATTTTGCCTAGGTTGAGAAAAAGTTGTATCTCTTGTTAGTGATTTCTTTTAATAATGCTTTAATATCTATGCTTTTGAAATATTAATCTAGATCTGTACAGTATATGTATTTATCCGTCATTACTGTAAAATTTTATACTAGGTAGTTTGTTGAATTTTTCACATTTTTAGCCAGATACTCTGTATAAAAGTGCCTGCTCCTCAGTAAATCTTTTATTCCTATCTACAGCTGTCTTCCCAACTTTCTTATCTCCTTTGCATCAACAGTAGCATGAGTTTGTAAATTTACTTGGCTTTGATTGAAAATTAATGTGTTAGTATAAAAAATGGGATGAGAATTAACAGAAGTCATCAGCAATGTTCACAACTTAGGTTTTGTTAGCCAACACTTAGCTTTCTGAATGTGCCTAAAATAAGTTCAGTTCTCTCACTGGCCCTCTACTTACCTCCCTTCAGTATGGGCCTCCTTAGGGCCTCCTTAGGATCGCTCTGTCATCTTATGTCTCAATGTAACTAACATGAGAACAATGCATACTGAATAGGATCCAGATGAAGTCTTGTGTTCTTGTTATGACTAAAATCTTAGAATTTTTGTTTAATTATGTATTTATTTTATAAGAGAGATCAATATACTTAATATTCTGAACTTTCTCTTTTTTAATGGAAATAGGAGGAGAATAATTGAACTCATATTATTTATCAGGAGGATTTGAGGACAGGCATAATGCACCTGATCTCTGTCTGAAGCATAATAGCTGATACAAAGCTGAACAATGCTCTTCTTTTCTAGCATTTCTTTTGTTTGTTTATTTTTAATTGGCATACAATGTAACAGTTGCATTGTGATATTTCACCCGTATGTTTTGTTGCTATTACTCCCCACTCTTTTCCTCCTTTCCTTCCTCCTTATACCTTTCTGCTTGCATGTCCCATGTGTCTGTTCACTCGCTTCCTCAAAACCTTTTTCCTCTCTTGTTTCCTTTAGCGTTTTTATCACCTATACACCACCTCACACCTGTAATTATACACATATATAAAAATTAAAAGCTAGTGCATAGGAGAGAGACCATGTGATACTTTTTCTCTCTTAGTCTGGGTAACCTCACTTAATATAATGATTTCCAGGATCATCCATTTTCCTGAGATTTCATAATTTCACTTTTCTTTATAGCTGAATAAATCCCATTCTATATGTGTACACCATTTTCATTATCCAGTCATCTGTTAATGGCAGTCTACACTGATTCCATTTTCTTGCTATTGCCAACAGAAGAGTAATAAATATTGATATGCAGGCATCCCTGTGTTAGAATATAGAGCTCTTTGGGTATGTGCCTGGAGTAGAATAGCTGGATCATATGTCAGTTTTAGATTTCCAAGAAACCTCCCTACTGATTTCCATACTATCTATACCAGGTTACTCTGGCACCAGTAGTGAATAAAAATTCATCTTTCCTCATATCCTTGCTAGCATATTTGTTGCCATTTAAGAAAATCATAGCCATTCTCACTACTATGAGGAGAAATCTCAAGAGTAGTTCTCATGTGCTTTCCCTGATGGTTAAGGATGTTGAACACTTTAAAAAATATTTGTTGACTATTTGTGTGTTTTCTTTTGAGAAATACCTATTCAGTTCATTTATTAGCTCATGTACTGATGGATAGTTTGTGTGTGTGTGTGTGTGTGTGTGTGTGTGTGTGTGTGTGTGCGCGCGCGCACGCGCGTGTGTTTAAATTTTGGATTCTTTATATATTGTAGATATAAACCCCTTTCTGACATATAACTGACAAATATTTTCTCCCAGTCTGTAGGCTATCTATTCACTTTGCTAATAATTTCCTTTGCTTCCCAGAATCATTTTAATTTCATGTAGTTTCATTAATCAATTCCTAGGGTTATTTCCTGTGCTATTGGAGTCTTATTCAGATACTATTTATCAGTTCTGGGGGTTATTCCCTATATTGTTGGAGACTTGTTCAGAAAGTTTTTGTCTGTTTCTATAAAGTATTTTCCCATGTTTTCTTCTAGAAGGTTCAGCATTTCCTATTCTATCAATTAACATCTTTGATCCAGTTTCTATTGGTTTTTGGAATGTGCCACCATGCCTGACACAGTTTTAGAATTTTCATTATACTCCCAAACTATTGCTAGCATTTATACCAAATGAAATTATGCCTACAGTTGGAGCTTATTCTCTCAGAGACATTAAATGGCTTTTTAGATGCTGCTACACATCACCTAGTTGTCAGTTGTCATTTATCTGTACCTGTGACAGCTAGTGATTGTCAGCTGCAGAGAATCAGAGAACAAGAGTTTGTATCTTTCATGTCTGTATGGTAGAAGATAGGTAGCGAGGGAAAGATGGAGTGTTAAAAGAGGTTATAACTGTACAGTGTCTGTCATAGTCATTTGTCATTCTGTCCTAGTCCAAGGTAGAATAGAGGGATTAGCTCTGTTATTTACATGTATGTGATTTTGACCTTAAAATGACAATATTAACTTCTCAGAAGTGCTTTGTTGGCCAACTGAGAAATTGGTATTGGCATTATTATTGCTGTTAAATTTTGTACTTTATTTGTGTACATTTTTTCTGTCCTTCTAAATTCTATGTATTGTATTATGAATTTTTACTATTTTCACAAGCATATTTACATTTATTTATTTATGTTTTTGTTAGTGTGTATGTATGTGGGCTCGTGTATACCATGGTGTGTGTGTGTGGAGGTCAGAAGACAATTTGTGGGAGTCGTTTCTCTCCTTCTACCATGTGTGTCTCAGGATTTGAATCCAGGCCACCAGGCTTGGCAACCTTCCCTGTCTTGTACATTTTTAACTACTTCATTTTATAAATGTGAGCTGACTGAATTTATTTCCTCATAAAACCTTTGAGAAATAGCATTTCTAATGTTGATTTTTTTTAATTATAGCAATCATCTAAGTGCAGAAATGATTCAGAAGAAACTATCTAGTGTCAGTATGTGTTTCCTGTGGCCCACTAACTCAGTTGATTAGCTCATGACTAACGAGGTCTAGGTAATGAGTTCGTTTGTTACAAAGTTTAATTAGCTTTGTTCTGGACTGTGTGGGCTCAGACTGCTTCTTCAACTCCAAGGGTCATGTCACAAATGTGCACTCCTGGTTAAGAGGGAGAAGATACATTTTTAAATGCTCTCATTGCTATCCATACACATTTTATATTTTTATTTTATGTGTATGAGTGTATTGCCTGCATGTGTATAAGTGCACCCATGTCGTGCAGTGCCCATGGAGGTCAGACGAGGGAGTTGGATCCCCTGAAACTGGAGTTACAGATGGTTGTTAGCCTCCATGTGGCTGCTGGGAATTGAACCCAGGTCCTCTGCCAGAGCAGACAGTGCTCTTAAAGGCTGAGCCATCTCTCTAGTCCTATTTTGAATAAGGGCTCTGAAGCATTACCTTCATACCCAGTAAAGAATATTATGTTGCTATGAATTACATTCAAAATTGTAGTGAGTAGATAACTATGAACATGTTTTCTCAAACATGATCAAAATAATTTCTTTTTCCAGTGCAAGCTATTCTTATCTTTCTGTAATTTTGAAATTCTTCCATTTGACTGCATATGGTTTCTATATCAAATGCTTATTTTAGGGTGCTTGTAATTTCTCTTTTTATTTAATAGACTTCCATGTGTGTTAGGAAAGATGGCCCCTCTTCTGTTATATCACACAGAATTAATAGGCAGCTAGTATTTGATCTCTGACTTAGATCTCAGTCAGAGTCCCACTTCTGTGTAATAATAACCACATTTTACTAATGACACCCCCATGGGATACTCTGGTCTGTTTTGTGAACTTTCAAGCACCCAGTACAAGACACTACAACCTTCACATGCTTACTAAGTGCTGGTTTATGATGCCCTTGGCACCAACCTTCGCATGTCAGGCGGGTATAATATACAGGGTCTTACTCAAGAGGTGATGACAGCACTCACAGATGCCTGTCATCACTAAAAGAATGGGTAATGATCATAATTTGCTGATAGTAAAGTGTTTACCTGGTTCTCACTGTGAGCATTGACAATTACTGCCAGTATAACAGGCTTAGCAATGTGGGCTAGTTAAGTAGGCATGTATTTCAGCTGAACAACTGAGACTGCTTTAGAGTACTGTGTGTCAAGTATTGGCACAGAATAGCTTTTTACTCAAGGGAAAAGGTAGCATAATTCATTCCTCTCTTGTTTATTTTATTCTTGCTTCTGCAGGAATTCAATTTGCAATATTTGTTTCTTTGTCCCAAAACCTAGATCATTTTATCTCTTCTAAAAATTCTTAAAATTTGTAATTTCTGGTAATAGAGATTACTATGGTTAAACCAGCTGGGGAATATCATTTACGATTGGAGTCTCTTGTTATAATAGAAAATAAGATTTTTAAAATAATTTTCCTGTTTCTTCCATTCCTCTTTTCGTTCATACCCTCCCCCCATTCCTGTATCATGCTAGTCTGAGTGGAAACAATGCTATCATGCTATATTTTGCAAAATTAAGAAGTCTTTGTGTTAAAACTAATTTTCTATGTAAACTACTATCTGAGATTGTGCACTATTTAGAGATGATCAGTTTTTAAAAATACAAGCATGTCTTTTATTGTGAACTATTGTGGTAAGGGCTGACCAGTCTTCTCATACTTTTCCTGTTCTTTAAAAAAATGTATTAAGCTTCTGTACATTTCACACAACAGTTCTTAATCAAATTTAGATTCCCCCTCCCCATACATATCCCCCCAACTGGACCTCATGTATGCCACCGTAAGTCCTGTTTAGTCAAGCATTTGTACCCAGATGTCCTTCAGGGAAAATTCATCCCCTGGAGTCTAGTCAACCCATCTAGAGATCCTTGGTAAGACCTACTCTCCCTCACTTAGTAGTATCAGTCTCCAATAGTTCCCAGACAAGGGCCAACCCATCACCCATTTCCCCCACACCCCTCTGGGCCGTATTCTGATTGAGTTGGCTTGGGTCCTGTGCTCAATGCCACCATTGCCACAAGTTCACATATGCAAGCTTCCAGTGGCCTGAAAACCTCTGCTTCCCTATGTTCATGAACGATCTCTGGCTCTTACAATGTTTCTACCCCCTCTTCAGCAATGGTTCCTGAGCCATGGCTGCAGTTTCTTTCTTACTCTTTAAAAGTTGGCCAGGTGTGGCCTCTTGTGTGCATCACACTCTGTTGTATAAGAAAGTTTTACTGGTGAGAGTTTGAGGGATGCTTTAGTTTTCTCTATACCCCTCCTCTGTTCCACTGTGTTACATGAGTCTTAGGTGTAGACGTTCCACTGTAGATATGTCAGCTAGGACTGGAAATCTCTTAGTATATTCTCTGTGTCTGACCAGTTGTGAGATTCTGCAGTAGTCTCCATCTGTTGTGAAAGAGGCTTCTTTGATGTGTGGTGTACGATCACCATACCAGATCTCAGATTATATTACAGAGCTATCGTCATAAAAATAGCATGCTCCTGTCACAAAAATAGACACATTAGATCAATGGAACACAATAGAAGACCCAAATATGGGTATGTGCAATTTCAGCCACTTGATATTAGACAAAGGTTCCAAGAACACATGATGGAGGAAAGGAAGCATCTTCAAAAAATGGTGCTGGCATAACTGGGTTGCCACCTGTAGAAGAATGAAATTGAACTCTCATTTTTCACTCTGAATAAAAGCCAACTCCACATGGATCAAAGACCTCAATATAAAATCTGAAACTGCTAGAAGAAAACATAGGTAGTACCCTCCAAGATATAGGCATAGGAAAGGATTTTATAAATCACCTATCAACTGCTCAGGCATTAAGGTCAACAATCAATAAGTGGGACCTCATTATGCTATAAAGCTTCTGTACAGCAGAAAAAACCACCAAGGAAGTGAAGAGGAAACCCACTGAGTGGGAGAAAATCTTTACCAGCTACACATTCAACAGATGATTAGTATCCAGAATATACAAAGAAAACACACACACACACACACACACACACACACACACGAAAATAAATGACCCAATAAAAAATGGGCTATAGACCTGAAGAGAGAGTTCTCAAACTAAGAAATAAAAATGGCTAAGAAACACTTTTTCCTGTATTTTTGTCATCAACTCAAGTAGAAAATTTCCCAGCCATATTCCACAGAATGTAAGTTCCATAAAAGTGTTCTGTGGTGACACAAATGGAGAAATACTGTGTAACTGCCTTCTTGAGAACCTTAGTTCCTCTTAGTCTTTTAGAAACTCCAAAAAGCCTATAGGAAGGTTCATTTAAAATTCATAAGCATGTGAACTGAATGGACTCAGTTTTTTAGTCTTCTCTTGAAAATCATGTGGTGAGTACATTATCTGAAGTCATCTGCTTACTTCTGTACACTTTACGTGATTAATAAAAAACCACTCCAAGTGGTCTTTAAATGACACAGTAAGTTTTAGAATTTCTAGGTGAAATTGTGTTTTCTTATTACCTTTGAAATCCTCTATCCTTAAAATAAGTGATTGCATGGAATTTCAGTAAAAGAGAGGGAGAAGATGCTTTCTTCATTTGTGCTTGTGCTGATGCATATGCTAAGAAGTATAGGGTCAAGTTTGTGAATCCTCTTCCTCTTAGATTTCATTAAACATTTGATTGGTAACATAAGAAACCCTTTTGGAGAGAGAAAACTATCTTTTCATGAAAAGGGTTTGGAGGTATCTTTATAATTAAAGAAAGGCCTATTGTGTTCATCACATAAAAATTCCCATCTCTCCAAAGATGGAAGACATTCAAATATAGCGTCTCAGAATATCAGAGTTGGAAAGGTTAAGATCACTTATCCCAGTCCCCTTGGCAGATTCAAAAGGAAAAATTAAGGCCCAGAGATGAGACAATTTGCCTACATAGACAGAATTGTTTTCTGACCTCTGACACATGGTATTTTTCAGTGATCTTTGTGCAGATACTGGTCTTTTGATCCTGAATTATTTGGAGTTTAGAGAAAGATAGTTTCTTTTTAATATACTAGCAAATTTTATACGCAATATCATTGCATATTTCATTGTAGATGGATAATAAACTTGTAATATTAATGGCATTTATTAGTCTGTTAGTAGTCATATAAATTTGTTTTCATGCTTAAAAGAATACCATCTACTCTTTTATAGTTACATTTATTTTGTAAGTTTAGTTTGCCCTAGGGATGTACTTTAGTCATAGTGTACTTGCCTAGCATACCTAAGGCCTTGAATTTGTTCCCAAGTACTGAAACAAGAAAAAAAAAAGAGAGAAAAAGAGAGGGAAGGAAGGAAGAGAGGAAGGGAGGAAGGGAGGAAGGAAGGTAGGTATTTGGATAGCCATAAAATGTACAGAAAAGTCTATGTTTAGTAAGTTTACAACGTTAACATTGTTAAATTATTTAACATTATTAAATATATTTCAAGATAGCAATGATCTGACTGCCTTATCTAATTATTATTATTATTATTTTTTTTTTTGGTCTTTTTGAGACAGGGTCTCCCTGTAGCCCCAGCTGGCTTGGAACTCACTATGTAGACCAGGCTGGCCTTGAACTCACAGAGATCTGCCTGCTTCTGCCTCCCAAGTGCTGGGATTAAAGGAGTGTACCACCACGCCCAACTCCTAATTACATTTTTTATGATCCTTTAATATAACCTAGTGATGCCACATTCAGGGCAGTTTTCACTGTGATATTTTCACATCCAGTAAATTGACGTCAGAATTCTTCTATAATACATAAAGGAGTGTACCTACTTATTTTTTTTCTCTTGCCCTCTCCTTTTCATTAAAAAAGTGAGAAATGAAAGACATCTTTGCTTTTTATAGTTTACAACCAGCTGTGCTATTGGTTTTCATGAATGAACTTCCGTAACTCAAATCTAAGTATAATTTCTCTCACTGACTACTCTTGTAGGCAAAAAAGAAATTTGCACTCATATTTCCTAATCTGCAAAATGGGTAATAATAGTTAAAAGCATTATTTGACAACTATATTTAGAAAGAAATGAGTGGGAAAGTATAGCAATTATGATGCCTGAACAAGTATATTTACTTTTAGTAATTATTCTTTTTAAATTAACTAAAATATTAAAATCTGGTTTTTAAAAAAGGATGCTAGAGTAAATATTTGAAAAATTTAGAAACCTTTGTTTGGTACATGAATTTTGAAAGATTGGGACTCAGTGTTCTGCCTCAAAAAGTACCTAAAATTCCCTATTGAATAAAATCTTAAGCTGTTTCCGTGAGTGAACATCATGGTGACCAGAAGTTTCAGAAGAGGACAGGATCAACAGTCTAACCCAGAGACGCACTCAGTCTAGTACTGTATCTGAGGGAGTGCACCAAGGCCCCAACTGCTTTTAGTTTCTAATGTGTCTGACTGGATGTGGTACCCCACTTGTTGGCCTGGACTCAGCATGCTTCCTAGCAGTGACATACATGCTTACTTTAAGCTGCCTTCATCTATTTTAAGTAGTCCCAATTGACAAAATTCATCTCTCCCAAGTGCTTTATGCTGCTAGTGTTCATATTAAACCTATGGATTTGCCACATGTTCTTTAGCTGCTCTGAGTTAAGTTTCTTCTCCACATCATAGTGAAATTGGTCTTGTCAAGGGTATTGATGGCCTTCAGGCTTTAAGTCTAACAAATATTGTTCTGTATTAAATATTTTCAATCTTAACCATCAAGCAGGCTACCAGCACAGCAACTCTTGTCACTGAATCACTATCCCATCTTTGGCTGTTCTGACATGAGATTCTTTTGTGTTTTTCCTACTTTTCTGAGTTTTCTTTCTTAGTCTTGTTGACTAAGTAAGTTTTCTGATTTCTGGCCTTACTTCCAGAATCATGTTACTGCAGAATACATGTCTAGCTATGTCCACAGTTGTTCACCATTCTTAGGATGATCTGCTATTCTCCACTGCTTTAAGCCTTACCTGCCTTGACTTTCCCCTCCTGGAATGTAAGCTTCATGTGGGAGGGAACTTGCTTGTTGACCCCTTAGTCCGTATCTAGTACTTAGAATGGTGATACAAAAGAGGCACTCGGTTTATATTTGTTGAATTTATTGCAGGGAACAGCACTTAAATGACAGGTGGTGGGACAAGAACAGGTTAATAAGTAGTTTTCAGTACATAGGGACAAATGAATGAAAATGAATTGAAATGCTACTGATGAAGTGATCACACACCTGTATTCATGCATTTTATTCCCACAGTCACAGAGGTTTGTTTATTTTGGAATTTTTTGAGGAGGGTGTTGTTGGTAAAAAAACATTTTTCAATTTATGTACATGTTTGCTCATTTTTCTTGTTTATAAGTTTGTATCAGAACTCCAGATTAAATCTTTTAGAATATCATTTCTGCGAAGATTCTAGATCATATAGACACATAAAAGGATATATATTTAGACAGATGTCATGTTCTCTCTCATGTGTGCTTCCTAGATCATATAGATACATAAAAGGATGTGAAACTCTCTAGGGGAACGAAGGGGCCTAAGAAGTGGAAAGGATGAGGAAAGAGAGGGTAGTGGGGAGTGAAGTGGATCGTGCCCAAAGGACATTATATATTTAACATGAAAGTGTCTGTGTAACCTAGCTTAGTAATACAAATTTAAACATTTTTTAAAAGAAAAAATGTAAGATCAACTTTTATTTTGTTTATGAAGGCAATTACTCCCACAAATACACAGATTTCTAAGATTATAAATCCAGGTTGGGGTATGTACCTTTTTCTCTTTGGATTACAAATAGAGGCAGGATCAAACAGCAGAAAGAGCACTAGATGCAGAGTGATCTAGACTTCGGCTCCAGTCTCCCTTTGTCATTTTACTGTGGGTATCATCCTTACACTAAATGATCCTACCTTGCCAAGCCTTACTCTCACACCTATAAGAGTCGGGTAAGGAGTCTCAACCTGTGTGATTCACTTCAGGTAGGCTGAGTAAAATAATTTACCTCTTCATAACCATTCTTTCTACTCATATTATTTCATATTTTTAAAAGCTTTTTTTTTTTTTACAAAAATTTCTTATTCTGCTGCCTTGTCTTACTTACTCAATCTAGTCCCATCAGACATACTTTGCTGTAAATACCAAGAGACTTCCTACTAAGATCAGGTCCAAAATCATGTCAGATGACCCATCACAGCTTTAGGGTAAACTAGCTTAATCATTTGAATGAATAAGTAAGCACAGAATATTTAAATTCATGATTAGCCAAGGTATACTCAAAAGTGAGTGGCACTAACTGAACTGAATGAGTACAAGGCCAGGCATTTACACAAAACCTTAGAGTCAGCTCTGAAGAAGATTCTGTCAGCAAATACATACATACTGTGCCTTCACGTTCATGACTGGGTATACACGAAGGACAATAGAATGTGTTCTCTTTCCATAGAAATAATATGACACCTCATTTTGATGACTCTTAGTCATTGACAGTTTATGTGAAACAAAATGAACACTGAACATTCTTTAAATGTGCACAAAATTACCTAGAAATCCAGCTGTTTCAGGAAGAGTAGATATGCCAAAATTGAGACGTTTCCTTGAAGCAAGAAATAAAGGATGTATTCGGTATTTACGATATGAAAAACAAACTGATCTGTAGTATCAGAAGAGTTATTATTTCTAGTATAAATGAATCAATTGTTTGCTTTCATTATTGGTCCTTCTTTAAAATACACTTTTCAAAGCTGGGTGTGGTGGCATATGCTTATAATACCAGTATATGAGAGGCTGAGTTAGGAGGATGTTGAATTCTAGTCCAGCCTAACTACATTGTGAGACACTGACTCAAAAACACCAACACAAGCAAATCAAACAATATATAATTTTAAAAAGATTTACTTATTTTTATTTTATGTGTATGAGTGTTTTGCCTGCATGTAATGTATGTACACTATGTGCCTGCCTGGGAACCAGAAGAAAGTGTCAGATTCCCTGGAACTGGAGTTCTACATGGTTGTGAGCCACCATATTGGTGCAGGAAACAAAATCTAGGTCCTCTGCAAGAGCAGCAAATGTTCTTAAATGCTGAGCCATTGCTCCAGCTCCCCGACCCCCAGAACATTCTTTATACTAATTCAAGAGCTTAAATATTTAAATCTAGTAAATACTTGTAGGTCTTACTTATATGTGACTCAGGCTCAGGCTCCAGGGATGCTATCAAACAAGGTAATGTTTGATTCCTGAAGAGTAAAAGCAATGGCCAAGTATTTTATGGTCTACCTCTATTATCAACCTAGTACTTGAAAATCTCCTTTTCACTGCAAGAATATTGGGGGTCGGGTTAGCTGGAGAAAGGGCTCAGCGGTGAAGAGCACTGACTGCTCTTGCAAAGGGCCAGGTTCAATTCTCAGCACCCATATGGTGGCTAACAACTGTCCACAACTCCAGTTCCATGGGAATCTGATGCCCTCTTCTGACCTCCATAGGCATTGTATGACATGGGTGCGTGTACATACATGTAGGCAATGCACTCATCACATTAAAAAAATAAATAAAATATTTAAAATTATTTTTTCAAGCTAAATTCAGACAATTCATGCCACTTCATTTCCTAATTGTGTCCCTTTTGATCTCGTAGAAATGGTGTTTCTTTACTCCCATGTGTGTTTATGCAGTAGCTAAGCCATTTTTACAGTTCCATGGACTGTAACTGAATAATGCAGTGATGGTGATGGTCTGTAGATTAGGCATGTTCTTTAGTGCCTTTCCCCCTTCTCTTGTCCCTTGGTAGTTTTCTAGATTTTGTGTCATTTCCAAATAGAAGGAAATATGAAATTTAACTTCCTTTTCACATTCATATTTTTATACTGACCTGAAGGTTTATTTGTTTATTTGCAATCTATTTGTAGCACTTTTGTCTATGGAAAATTAATTACATATAGACTGCACATCTGAAAGATGGAACTATTTAAGTGCCTTGGGGTGTTTTTCATAAGATGTAACAGTTTCCACAATCATATCACTTCTGAGATTAAAGTATGTAGTAATGGTATCTTTTGAGATGACTCTGACTTTCTCATTGGCCCTTCTTCACCACTAGAAGTATGACATCATCAGGTCCTATTCTGGGAAAAAACAGAGTAGTGTGCCACTCTGTAACAGTCAGCTAAGAGATAATAGAATGCCAAATAACAATGAGAATTTTATGACCCCCTGAACTTCCTTTTAAGGCTTCTCCTTCCTAGTTTTTCACAGATACCATTGATATACATAAAATAAGTTCTTTTTATGTGGCATAATGGTTGAGAACATGGGCTAAGCTCAGGTTTTTAATTCATGGTTCATCAATTGTAAACTTTGAACAAATCTTTTAAGCTTCATTTATTCAGCTTGCCTATGAAATATAAATTATAGCAGTGCCTAGATCAAAGAAGAGGGTAGTGTGTGAAAAGTACCGTAGAGTCTGCTTGTTGCATAGTAAAGTGTCAATCACATGAGCAATCATTAGCTGTTAGTATATTTGTAATTTGGAAAATGTCGTTATAGGAGGCCTATTCGGCCATCATACGTGGACTGTGAAAAGAAAGCAACACCATGTCTTGCATTTATCAAAGTATTTGTTGCTTTATATGTATCTGTATAATTAGTTTGACTGTACTTAAATACCAACATCAGGTTGTTTTATTTTATGCAATGTTAAATGAGACCACAAATTAACATGTCTCCTTTCCTTTTAATCGAAATGGGCAATCAGCGTGACTATTTTTATGTTATTAAATAAAGAACTTTCAGCCCTAAACCGATGTGAACATGAGCACCACTAAATAAACTCAGTACATTATAGATAGATATAGATATAGATAGATAAGTGTGTTTCCCGTATGTACATAGTTAGATGAATGTAACAGTATTCAAAGAAGAGGGGAAGAAATTGAGAGGGAGTGGTGGGTGTGTGTGGTGTTGGAGGGGGTGAGGAGAGGGTGGAAATGGTGTAAATACAGTACCACCCACTTATGGAATTCTCAAAAAATTTTAAACAGGTAAATAAATAAATAAATAAATACATGAATAAATAAATTACATTTCCAGTTGGGACACTGCAGTAATGATGATGTTTTTATTAGGGCAAGTGTGTACATATTCTGTAACTTCTTTCACTTGCAAGCATGAACAGGGGACAGCCCTGTGTCTAGACTGGCCACTCCCGAGGTCTGGTCACAACATGCCACCACAGTGGGGGCAAGTCACCTGCCTTTCTGGCAGAAGGCAAAGCTTCAGTCTTAGGACCATCAGGTGGTGTCTCCTCTTATAGCTGCTTAACCTCCCGCTCCCAGCTTTCTGTTTGCAGTTTCTTCCACTGCTCTGTCTTGGCAAAGTTATCAGGATACATATCCTTTTCAGAAGGATGCCAGAAATCTAAGCACCGCTCTGGAACCTTGTAACACTCATATCTCTCACAGGAGGTGCCCCGAGCAGAGTCAGGGAAGATATAGGGCCGAGGATGCTGATTTTCCTAGAATTCTTCTTCCGCCTCCCTCAGCACATATCCTTTTCATTCTTACGTTCTTCAAACCGTGCTCTCAACAAACAAGCAAAATAGCGATATTTGTCCCCGTGGATACACCACAACGCGAGGTGGTGCAGCGCCCATTTATACAGCCGCAGCACCTTCTGCTGGTGGCTCAGGAAGGCCGGGGGCACGCAGAAGGCCATGGTGCTCAGCTCACCTTCAGTGGCCGCGAGGGTTGCTTATGATGAGAATAATTTTAGATGTATTTTAATTGTATTTTTCTGTCTATAAAAAGAATTTTCTACACATGGTTTATGTCATTGTCCTAAACTAAAATTTGTACTAAAATTTGTAAAATTTTTGAGTTCTTTTTGGAAAGGCATAACTTTTCTAGTGAGTAATACTTTCTGAAAGCTATTATTATCTTACTAAAATTTGTATCATGAATTGCAAGTATTATGAGTTAAATTTCTCCATTTTAAATTATACAGAAAAAAGTCTTAGGAAATTTCACCTAATTTCTCATTATTTAACAAAACAAAAGGATTTATTGAAACTTATAAAGCTGTATGCTATGACTAATATCCTTAAAGTAGAATTCATATTTTAATTTGTTGACTACTCAGTGTGCCTACTGTGTACTAACAACTGTGTTAAATTGTTAAGTGTTGAGATTATAGATTGAAATGAAGCATAATTTCACGAGTACAAAGATATGAAGAAATTAGCTGTATTGACAGCAATATTATGAAATGCAAAGAGGGTTAGGAAAATGCAGAGAATGAGATTTAACAGCTCTGCAGAGTGGCTGTAGAGGGCAAGGATACAGAAAATACTTCAGAGGTAAGGAGCTGAAAGCTGAGAGATTAAGGATGATTAGATCAAAGGAAGGAGTCAAGAGAACTGTGGAGGCTTACCAAGCAAAACAAGAAGGGTAGAGAAAATGGCACTTCAGGGTGGAGAGTGATGGGGACCATGGATACATGCTGTTACTGAAGAAAGCATTGGAGAACATGACCTGTACCAAGTCCCAAGATTATGTGCAGACCAGTCTCCAAAGCTTCAATGTACAGTTTTGAACATTTTCTGAGGGCAAGGAGGGATTTTGAAAGCAAGATTTTCTAGCAAAATTTTGTTTCCACATTTATATTTTAGAAATTTAATGGCAGCAAAATTGGAGGCAGGTTGGAGGAGAGCCCAGTTTGAAGAAGGGGAACCAATTAGAAGGCAATTATAACAAATACATTATGCTAAGCCAATGAGTAGGAAAATGAAAAGGAGAATCATAAAATTTCAAATTTTCTTTAGAAGTAAAATTCATAGGATTTAGTGGCTTATATCAGTATAAGAAAGAATAGAATTAGCATTAATTTAAAAAGCTGGAAATGGTAGTGTAGCTCTCTTCTGAAATAGGGACATAGCACAAGAAAGAAAAGGAATCTCACCATGTGTTAGATTTCACATGTGAAACTGCCCATGTATCATGGAATTTCCTATTAGAGACAGATGGTTGGCTATTAGAAATTCAGATTTGAAATTTGTTAAGTATATCTAGAAAATAAAGAGAGCAGAGGGCATCTAACCTACATCCATGATGGCTGATAATGAGCACACATGTCATGTAGTACATGGTAAAGTATTGTCTAAAGTAATAAGAAAAACAGAAGCCTCAGCTAGTAGCATATTGAAATGACCAGGAATATAAAGGTTAGCAGAGGTTCTTGAGAAGTCATGTGGGAAGTTAAAAGTGGAAGTGAAATGCATAGACACTAATGCACTGGCTCATGTGGAATGGTCTTAAAGATAATATGCATAACCCAGCTGTCAGGCATCGTCAACCCTTGGGGTGGCGTTAAAGAGAAAACCAACGACTAGAAGTTTGGGGTTGTTATTTGAAATTTTAGGATGTGAGGATATTTTCTAACTGTACATTTTTCTATTTCTCTATTTTTGTAACTCCTTGTGAGCTTTTCCATATCACAAAATAAAAAGTTTTAAAAAGTCATCTCAAAATGTAAGTTGTCATCAACTGAAAATGAAAAATCAGATAAAGTTAATAAGAACAGAAAAGAGGAAAAGGGCAACATGGAGTGGTCAGCAGTGTCATTCTGCAGATAGGTCAAAAAGAGACAAGGGCTGACAGGAGCCTTTTAGCTTGGTATTTACATTTGGTCACAAGTGACCTTATTAAAAGCAATTTCACTGAAAGGCTAAGGTCAGAAGCTTGACCAGGGTTGTTGGGAAGTGGAAAGTGAGAACATTAAGAGGTGGTACAGTCATTAATAACGGAGGAGTGTGAAGGGGAGAAAGACTAAATAAGAATTTCAGGTCCAATATGAGTGGGGTGGTTTTGCTCAGGATCCTTATGGTATAGATCTATCATATTCAGACATGGTTTATCACAAGTTATCCAGGAACCTGAAGTGGCCTGAAAAGTTAATATGTTCACTCCCCAGTCATTCTAGATCTCAGCTTTTCTAACACGGCCATATCCAATAGGTTTTAAAAGAAAGCAAAGAATTTGCCTAACAGGATTTCTCATGACCTGAGCCTATTTAGGAACCGGAAATAGGTACCTATGGATGTCAGATCCCCTGCAGTACAGAAGTAAGGAATGTATCTCTAACTTGAAAGGAAATCCAACTATTTCCACTAATGAAATTTTTAAGAGGCAAAATTTATCATATTTCAAAGGCTATACTAAATGACATGTTAATCATGTTCATATTTTTTAAAAAATAAGATGATATAGACAAGCTAGTAAATTTCTCCTTTTTTTTCCCTTCTTCTAAAGCCGAACAACAACTTATCCTTACACAGAAACACAGATGTACAGCCAAAACACTGGAGGAAATTACTTTGATACTCAAGGAAGTTCTGCACAGGTGACGACCGTGGTCTCCTCCCACAGTATGGTGGGCACTGGTGGTATTCAGATGGGTGTCACAGGAGGACAACTCATCAGCAGCTCTGGAGGAACCTATCTGATCGGAAATTCAATGGAGAATTCTGGTCATTCAGTGACACACACGACTCGGGCCTCCCCAGCTACAGTAAGTATTGAGTTTTCATTTACTTTAGCATCTGTGGCTTCTATTGTACTGCTTCCTCTATGGAGGGAAACACATAACAGAGATTAGAGTGGGTCAAAACATGTTAAGCAGTTCTCATATTATGACACTTTGCAGGATGTAACAGGTAGCATTATGAAGACTCACTGACACTCATGCCCCAGTTAAGTACTTAGAATGTTCTCATTGGCAATGGAAATGTATAGAAATGAGTTTTACTCATGTAAATGCTGACTTTGCTGGGGTTTTGGATGCATGTCTGCCTTCTTGCAATCAGAGGCTGAGGCAGGAGGACTGCTGAAATTTGTTGCTGACCAAGGTGCAATCATCTTTCCACACTGACCTATACATACTGTGCCATTTAAGTTCAGTTTTCCCTGGCTGGTCCTTGTTGTGCAACCTATAACCAATAGCACAACTCATATAAATGACAGCAGCTTATATTTTAGGCAAAATTGCTGACTGCAAAACATACTTACATCTAAATATGCAGATTCCTTGCCCATGGATACAGCCAACCACAAGTAGAAAATATTTGAGAAAAAAAAACTTGTAATGAGGATGTATAGCCTTTTCTTGGTATTTTCCTCAATATGATGTACTTTATTAACTGTTTTCATAGCATTTATATTGTGTTAAGTCTAGTGGTAATTTAACATAATACAAGAGGGCCAGAAAGATGACTCAGCCTAATGATTTGAGTTCAGTCCCCAGGACCCACATAGAAAGAAGAGAAAACTGATTCCCAAAAGTTGTTGTCTGACATCCACATGCATATGCAACACACACACACACACACACACACACACACACACACACACATACACACAAAGAGACAGAGCAGAGAAATACATTGATTTTTAAAAAGAAATTATAGAAGAATATGCTCATACAAGAGATTATACACATCTACTACACTATTGTATATAAAGGCCTTGAACATTCAGAGTCAAAGTTCCATGCAAACCAAGAGACAACCTGTAGTCAATTGGGCCATTCCTTAAGAACTAAGAAGGAAGTGCTGTGCATAATCAGCTCATTCAGTTGATGTGAAACTAATTAGTTTTAGATATTTGACAAGAACAACTGAACACCATTGCTCAATTCCTGGCTAGAAGGTTTCCTGCCTTGGTCCTCAGAATAATTGCATTTGACTTCCTTTTATAATTGGCTTGTGGCTATATAGATACATGTCCATTTAAAATTATTAGAAATAGCATCATGTCCTAAGAAAACTTTAATGAGAAGACAGTTTCTTAAGATATATTAATGAAGAAGGTTGATTATTTGAAACTAAAACTGCTACTAAGGAAAATAAGATTAGCTCTTGAACTGTTTTGTTCGTACTTTAATATTAAACATGTAAATTGGAACCATCTTTGCTGTAGTACAATTATCTACAAATTATTGGTAGAATTTTTATTGCATGTAAAATTCACTTTAGCTTTATAACTTTAAATGGAAAATTTGCATAAAGATGTTTTAGTATTTTATATTTGGCATATATATCCTGAAAGTTTTTAGAATTTTTAATGAACTTTTCCAATTTTCATAAATATTTTAATTATATCTAGATCACCTCCAATGTCTGTACCCCTACTTTATCACCTCCTCCAAATTTTTGTACTCATATGTGTGTGTGTGTGTATATATATATATATGTCTGTATGTATGCATGTATGTATTAAGGACTATAGAGTCATGTTTGTGTCCCCAAACACCCTTCTGTGTGTGTTCATCCAATGGAGCCATGTCAATTTACCAAGATTCTCACCCTTAAGACTATATCCCCCTTCCCAGGAGACATCAGATGCCAATGGTTTCTCCAGTAGTGTTGGGTTTCTTACCTACTTCCCCATATCTATGCTGGGATTTTGTCTGGCTTGAGCTTACATAAGACTTATCTGTGCTGCCATCAATGCTGTGATTTCATAAGAGTAACTGACCAGCTGTCTGGAAAACTGTTTCCTTGTGGTCACCCACCTCTCCTGACTTTTACAGTCTTTCTGCGCCCCTCCCCACCCCACCCTTCCACAATGATTCCCTGAGGCTTGGGAGGAAGAAGTTTGATATGGGTGTCCCATTCAGGGATAAGCAGTCTGCAGCCTCTTATTCTCTGTTGGGAAGTTGTGGTTCTCTGTTAATCATCATCTGTTTCATAAGGAAGCTTCTTTGCCAAGATTTGAGAGATGCATTAATCTGTAGGTATAACAATAAGTCATTAGAAGTCAGTTTAATAATATATCTATTTAGCAGAATAGCTGTATTAGGTTTTTTCCCAGGGTCTGTGAGCTGTCTAACCTCAAGTTCCTAGGCCTGATATCAATGTTTGGGCTCCATGCTCTGAAGTGAACCTTAAATCCAATTGGAAAGTAATTTGTTACTTCCTGATATTGGTGCCTTTATTGTACCAGTGGGCTTATCTTGCCAGACCAACTGTTATTGTAGCTCATAGAATTCACAGCCAGGAGAGGAGGTAGAATGCAATGATATAAAGAGGGAAAGTGGAAGAATAGAGTAGGAAGGGTTAAATGTGTTGGGGAATGGGAGGGCAGGGCAGAGGAGGGAGTATGGAGAGGGACAGCTAACACTAAGAGCCTTTAGAAAAAGCCATATGTAAGCCTATCACTAAAGAAACTACTTAAAGTATATGTATACATTGTTAAAAGAGATTAAAAGTAGTTCTAACAGGGGGACATTGCTTCTACTAGACACCATAGACTAGCAAAATAAAAGTCTAATGCCAGGAATGGGCTCCCTCTTTGGAAATTGTTGACCAAGGGTCCTGTATATCCTCAAAAAATACTGACCACTGCCCCTGCTCTTGGGTACCCACCAGAACTTGATGGTAAGCCCCCACTGCTGAAGACACAACATACATGAGCTGTAGAACAAACAAGGAGAAATCAAGCTGCTGCTGACTTCAGAGCCTCATCTCTACTGTCTAGCTTTCATAGTGCTGGAAGGTGCTATGCATGCTGCCTAGAGAGAAAATTTAACATGAAACATTTTGTTAAAGGTATACATGAATGTCAACATTTTTTAAAAATGATAATGGTAACCAGTTTTATATGATGTTATGATACAAATGAACAATATTCATATTTGGTGAATATACCATTGTGCCTTTTACTTTCTATATTATTTGGTCAATAATAGCCCATGTCTTTATAAATTTTATATATATACACATATATGTGTGTGTGTCTGTGTGTGTGTCTCTCTGTGTATGTCTATATATGCACATACCTCTTCTCATATAAAAACACATAAACACATGAAAGATATTTCCTTCTGATAATGTTCAAAAATGATTTTTAAATGTGAATTTTAAAAAAGACTAGCATTTATCTTGAATCATCAGTGGACATGATATCCAGGCTAACTGCAATTGAATAAATGTTTTGGATTATTACACTGCAGTTAGGTGTCTGTTTCAATAGCGTGTAGATCTTAAGATACAGGAGTAAATTATTGTCATGAGTCTGGATTCATCCTGCACCTTCCTTCTGACTAGATCACTGTTTTCCCCTCCATGTGCTTATTTATTTGAAACTCTCCTAAATTTTGTGATTTTTTTGTATCATCTACATGTACAGAATTTGGAATTTTGAAAACTAAATGTAATTTTCATTTACAGAGCAAAGAGTATGTGAATGTAGTGATTCTTTTTGGCTTATAACTGCATTCTTTATCTTGTCCTCTTCTAGAAAGTAAATAGGAATATACTTTTAAGAAGCTTTATTCTTCCCTCCATTAAGTAGTATCTTTATCTTTTTGTTTAATTTTTTGTTGTTTGTTTTTGAAACAGGGTCTTCCTATAGCCCCATTTGGCCTGGAACTCACTATTCAGACCAAGCTAGCTTCCACCTGCCTCTGCCTCCTAAATGCTGATATTAAAGGCATGTGCCACCATGACAGGTGTAGTTGTATCTTATAATCAGTTTTATGCTGATATTTTTTGTTCTTCATAACTAAGTAGTATTGCACTAAGCCTTTCTGAGTCTGTAATATGAAAGCTAATTTTATCATGTGTATTTAATAATTAGATATGTTACAGAGCTTTTGCTAAAATTTAATCTTGCCAAAAAGTACAAGGAAAATATGTTGAAATTAATATTTTTAACCTCTTTTAATTAATTTAGAATATAATATATCTAATTATATGAAATTTCAGCACTCATCTGCTACTATGTAAATAAAATTTAGTTTAATTTCTATAATTTATAGAAAGTAAGAATTCATTGAATTCTTGGGCTTAAGTGTTCATGACTCAGTATAATCTGATTTTTCTAAAACAAAGAATATTTTTAACTCCTCAGAAAACCATTTTACCCTCTAATTCCTTTGCTGACATGGTACCAATGACTATTTGCTTTATTTTAAATTCTGTTAATTTTTATGAGTTATTCAGCAATTCTCAAATTGGGTGTGGAATATATAAAAGAGGAAGCATATCATATCTCCTTCTTACCCTGAACCCTTTGTCTTCTTTAGAAGCAGCTGGTGCTATCCAGTTCTTTAAGTATCATACTAGAAGTTTCCTAATGAATACCATGCAGAATGTCTTCATTCTTTTCACATAATTGATAACAAAAATACTTTATCTTTCTTTTTCCTAACAATGTCTTAGAGAATTTTTTTCATATCTGTGTATAGAGCAGATCCTTAAATTTATGAAAAATCATTAAACATAGCAGAATTGCCCATTCATCTTACCAAAAGGAAATATTTAATTAATATCAGACTTTTGGATATAGCTATGTAGTTATAGAAAAGCAATATAGGCATTTAAAATCAAAATGTATTTATCTTATGTAGAAGTATGCTTAAAAGAACATAATTTTCTAATGCTGGAAATATACAAAATTATCTATGTTAGAGTTCTTAATGTAAAAATAATTTAGTCTTCCAACTAGTTTAAGTAATTAAGAAACAGTGCCCTCTCTACTTATTTGAGCAGAAGTGTATGTGATCTTAGCATCTTCTAATTTCCTTTGTCCTTTTTTTCCTAAGACCAAAGTGAGCTCTCAAATGAAACTTCTCAGAGTGCTACGAATTTTCTGCTTCTTTCACTAAATCATAAATTGATTGAAGGTTCGGGGACCTCATTTTCAAAGCACTTAATAAAATGGCACTTTGACTGACTTGTATTCCATTCAGCTGTCAGTCAGTTCCACAAAGCTCTAGCCTTAAAGTTGATAAGATCTTGAGGCAGTAATTTTATGGTTAAAACTGTAAGACATTCCACTCAGAGAAATCACGATAAACTAGAAGGTTAAGACAAACAGAATGAAGGGGACTTCAGTCTCTCCTGAACAGACAGAGAATTACCCTAAATTTTTATAGCAGATATAATGATGAGTAGTTTGGGGGTGTATTTTGTATTGCAGTAGCATTTCAGAAACACAGGGATATTTTAACAGGCCAGAAGTAGCTGCAGTTTACTTCATGTAAAATCTAGATTTGGGAGATTTAATAAAGTCTATAAATTCTGGTTATAAATATGGAAGGTGTGTCCCTGATGGCCTCTTGCATTGTTTCTGCTTAATCCACCTTATTTTTTTTTTAATTTTATGTGTGTTATGCCTACATGTATGTAAGTATACGCATTTTGTGCAGTGCCCGTGGAGGCCAGAAGAGGGCATCAGGTCCTCTGGAACTGGAGTTACAGATGGTTGTTAGCCATCATGTAGGTACTGGAATTCAAACCCTGGTCCTTTGCAAGATCAGCCAGTGCTCTTGACTGCTGAGCCATCTCTCTAGCCCCAATCCACCTTATTTTTAAAAGTCAAATTTCAAATAAATCTGTTGAAAGTACAGTAGATTTTAAAGGGAAAAAAAATCGCTAATGTTTCAGTGATTCTAAATTCAAATTTAGAAATTTGTATAGATAAAATAAAAAATCATGACAAATTAAAACACACTCTTTTGTAACATCTGAGCCCATGTTAGACCCATAACATTTAATGATTCATCTTGATAGTTTAATGGTGAAAATATGACACATGCCTATGAATAACTGTCAGTTCTCTAGTGAGTGAGATTTTCTCATGTGCCCATGTTTATAAACTCAGCTTCAAAAGCATGTCATTTGAGTGCAGTTTCTCTGTATGCATTGCTACAATTGCGTTTACTGGCAAAAGAATTAGCTGGGTTTTTTTTGTGTGTTTTGTTTGCTTTTGTTTATTTAGCTATGATAATTGAGTCTGCTAGTGGCAATAAATTTCATGGGCCAGAAGATTTTTAATGCAGTTATATATTGCTAGAAATCATTTTACATGCTTTAAATTTTCTTGATGTAAATTTTACTGATTTTCCCATTTGACATATAAGAAAGGAAGGAAAATCTCCCCCACCTCCCAAGTATTTTGAGGCAGGGTGTGCTGTGTAGTCAAACTGACTTCAAACTGGTTATACTTTTGATTCAGATACCTAAATGCTAGGTTAAAAAGCATGTGCTATCATACAGGAAGATGATATTTTTTTTATTGTGCTTTCTTTTTTTAAAAAAGTTATTTAATAAGCACACAATCAGAAGAAGCATTTCATTACAACAGCACTGACATATTCAATAACAATTTCCAGAGCTAAGATCCATCTCCTTCAACATTGGCTGTAAATTTTTAGGTTTACATTTGAATTAATGCAGTTATACATTATTGTACTCAGTATAAACCCTATAAGACATAAAATTAAATGAGGTTTTAAACTTTAAAAAAGATCTCCACTTCACTATTAAAATACACAGTTTCATACAGAAAAATTCATTTTGAATACAATTGACACTAAGATGCACATGCATTTCTAACCTCTATATATCTGATTATTATTAGTGACGGTTACTTTCTGAGCTCCTTGGCATCCACCAATTATTAAAGAGCAAATTTTTATGCTTTGAAGAATTATTTTCTTTAATTTTTAAAAATTTGTTTATTCTTACATCCACTTTCCAGATGGCACCCACCCGTAGCCTCCCTCCCCCACTAGAGCCCTTATACTCTGATATTCCTGCTACTGTCTGCTGTGTTGTCTGCACCCCCAGCCATTCCCCACTACTTGCCCTTCTGGTGAATCTAGTCAGCCTATCTAGAGGTCTTTGTTTTAGGAGGGTCAGCTGTTCCTCATCTAGTAGTAATCAGTTGTCAATATTCCTTAGATAGATTGGGGTGTGCTGTTCATTTTCCCAGTTCTATGCTGGGTTACTATCTGGGAGTCCTTTTGGCTATCCTGGTCAACAATTCAAAAGAAGGTATCGCCTGGCTGGCATGGTTGCTTCTTATGTAGCCTTTAGCTATACATATGGACTCCTATGAAATTATATTGGCCCCTTTAATATTGGGTTATACTTTCTTTTTGGGTGTTTAAGGCCATAGAGTTGGACCAGATAAACCAATTTATTTTTGCTCTTAAGGTCATTTGAGGATCTCTTCCTCAGGGGTCACATGTGCTTGGGAGGAGCCCCTGTCTCCTTTCTTTTACCAGTTCCACGTATATGAAGATAAGTCAGAGGTCCTGCTCAACCATGCTTGGCTTTGCTTGGAAGCATGGAGAAAATGATTCCTCTGTGTTGACCTTCCTCTTTATGGACTGGACACTGGTTCAAGTCCATCTGGTGGGGTCTCCTTGGTGTCCTTAATCAAGAGGACAGGTGAACCACCACCATTATAGGACATTTTGAGAGATGCTCAGAGTCCCCTGGAACTAGTCGACCTAGGAGGGCAAGGAGCAAAAAGTGTTCTTTGTGTCCCTCTGACCACATTATTATAGGCCACAACATATGTCTGTTAAACACCCAAGAAGGTTAGTTCCACCAGTCTGGTATTTTTAATTACTGTGTGTCATGAAGGTAAATCTTGGGCAAAGACCAGTTGTTCTCATATAAACCTTACCTAGACATGTATTTCCTGATCTGCTATGTATACCTTGTCAATAGGCTGTAGGAGTAATATGGTTCCCTCTGATTTTCAAAAGTAGCTAGGCATTGTTTATCTCTCGCATTGTCTCACCCCTCCATCATGGTTTTCCCATTTAAGGTGCCCCCATTTCCCCCCTTTCTCCCTTACTAATACCCTTCTCCTATGGTCCTACCTTTCTTGAGCTCCTTCTTTCCTTTTATCCCCTAGGTTCCTTGTATATCCTTCCTTCCCCCCTGCTTAAACTAACCCAAATTTTTATCCATATCTCCCTTATTAAGGCCTGTTTCCTACTTTTTTTCTCTTTCAGGTTCTTTCTTTTCCTTTACCTCCCTGGTTCCTTTCCATTATCCTGGTTCCTATAGTTATGTCTGGTTGCATACCCATACTCATTTATCAGTGTCTGGTTCTAGGATCCATATATGAGGGAGAACATATGTTGATTTTTTTCTGAGTCTCTGTTACTTCACTTAATATAACAGTTTCTAGTTCCATCCATTTACCTGCAAATTTCATGATTTCATCTTTCTTTACTGCTGAGTAAAACTCCATTGTATAAATGAACCGCATTTTCGTTATGCACTCGTCAAATGAGGGAAACTTAGGTTGCTTCCGTCTCTAGCTATTGTGAAAAGAGCAGGAACAACACGGATGTACAAGTGTCTCTGTAATAGGATGAGTTCTTTGGATATATGCCAAGGAGTGGTATAATTGGGTCAAATCGTAGGTTCATTTGTAGTTTTTTAAGAGTTCTCCACACTGCTTTCCGTAGGGGTTGAAAAAGTTTGCCACCCACCAGCGGTGGATGAGTGTTCGCCTATCCCCACATCCTCTCCACCATTTGGTATCATTTGTTTTCTTGATCTTAGCCAGTCTGACTGGGGAGAGGTGAAATCTTAAAGTGGTTTTAATATGCATTTCCCTAAATATTAGTGATGTTGAACATCTTTTATGATGTTTCATACCCATCTTTACTTTTTCTTTTGAGAACTCTCTGTTCAGCTCCTTAGTCCATCTTTTAATTGGGTTGCTTCTTGTCTTGGTTC
>NW_008345602.1:1938229-1938991 GCF_000622305.1 Nannospalax galili
GGATGTGTTGTTGGTGAAGGTTTTCTCCCATTCTGTGGGTTTTCTGTTTGCTTCCCTGGTTGTCTCCTTTGTTGTAGAAGCTTTTTAGTTTAATGAGGTCCCATTTGTTAATTCTTGTCCTTGTTTCCTGAGCAATTGATGTCCTAGTTAGAAAATCCTTTCCTACATCTATATCTTGTAGGTTTTTCATTTGGAGATGACTTTTGTGCAGGGTGAAAGATAGGGGCTTAGTTTCATTCTTCTAAAAGTGGAGATCCAGTTTTGCCAGCAACATTTGCTGAACATGCTTTCTTTCCTCCAGTTAATGTTCTTGACCCCTTTGTCAAATATCAGGTGGCTGAAATTGCATTTACTCATATTTGGGTCTTCAATTTGTTCCATTGGTCTATGGTGGTTTTTTTTTTTTTTTTTTTTTGTGCCAGTACCATGTTGTTTTTTGGGCTATAGGTCTGTAATACAGCTTGGAATCTGGTATAGTAATCCCCCCGGCATTGCTCTTAGTGCTCAGGGTTGTTTTGGCTAATCAAGGTCCTTTGTGCTTCCATATGAATCTTAGGATGATTTTTTCCAATTCTGTGAAAAATGTCATGGGGATTTTGAATGGCATTGCATTGAATCCATATATGATTTTTGTTAAGATGGTCATTTTCACAATATTAATTCTTCCAAACCATGAGCATGGGAGGTCTTTCCATGATCTGATGTCTTCCTCGATCTCTTTCTTTAAAGACTTAATATTATCATTGTAGATATCTTTGATGT
>NW_008345602.1:1939244-1986466 GCF_000622305.1 Nannospalax galili
AACCAGCCCTTCAGAGAGTTCTGGGAGCAATACAAAGAACTGAAGAAAGGAATGACTATACCCAAGGGGTTGTAGAAAGAACTCCAAGGAGAGTATAACAGTGTAAAAGTACAACTATAGTAAGAATATAAACAAAAAAATGACAGGATTCAATACTCATCTTTCATTAATAACTTTAAACATTAATGGACTGAACTCCCCAGTCAAAAGACACACACTTTGTGAATGGATTAAGAAAAAAAAACCATCTTTTTGTTGTCTGCAAGAAACTTATCTCACTTTCAAGGACAGACACTATTTCAAAGTGAAAGGATGGAAAAAATATACCAAGCAAATGGCACTAAGAAAAAAGCAGGCGAGGCAATTCTAATAGCTGACAAAACAGACTATAGACTAAAACTAATCAGAAGAGATAAAGAGAGCCACTTCATTTTGATCAAAGGAACAATGAATCAAGAAGATATTACAATCATGAACATGTATTCACCAAACTCTGATGCACCCCACTTCATAAAAACAATACTACAGGACTTTAAGATCCAGATTAACCCCAACTCATTAATAGTCAGGGACTTCAATACTCCACTGTCTCCATTAGATAGGGCAACAGGGTAGAGAGTTAACAGAGAGAGACATCTGAATTAAACAATACCATATATCAAATGGACTTAACAGACATATACTGAGTATTCCACCCAAGTACCAAAGGACATACTTTCTACTCAGCACCCCATGGAACCTTCTCCAAAAGTGACAGCAGACACTCAGAAATCACAGCCATTGACCTCTGATTTCAGATTGTTTTCCTTTGCTGGGGCTATAATTCAGTAGTGAGAGCTTGACTAATAAGCGCGGTACACTGGGTTTTATCTCCAGCTCTGCAAAATAATGAAACAAACAGTAAACAATGAAAAAAGATTATTTACCTTATTGTGGAATTAAGCATCTCATTAAACAAAGCCAGAAAAAGAGATCTATTTACAAAAAGAGGCAGTCAGATCTGCCATCATCCCGCCAATTTTCATTTTTGTTTTTCAGGGAAGAACACAAATGACTTAACACTGCAACTCAACACACTCGAAAAGCAACAGCATATGAAACCCAAACCCAGCACACAAGAAGAAATAACAAAAAAAAAAGGGCAGAAATTAGTGAAATTGAAACAAAGAAAACAATACAAAGAATCAACAAATCCAAGAGCTGGTTCTTTGAAAAGATAAATAAGATTGACAGACTGCTAACCCAGTTGACCAAAAGAAAGAAAGAGCGCCTCCAAATCAACGAAATCAGAGATGAAAGGGGAAACATCACAACAGACACCAGAAAGATACAGAACATTATAAGGGAATACTTTAAAAACCTATATGCTACCAAATTCAAAAACCTAAAAGAAATGGATGGATATCTAAAGGCATAGGAACAAGCAAAACTAAACCAAGAAGAGATTAACAGCTTAAACAGACCCATAACACAAAAAGAAATTGAAACAGTAATACAAAACCTCCCGACTGAAAAAATATCCCAGGACCAGATGGATTTACAGAATTCTGTCAGACATTTAAAGAAGATCTCATCCAATTCTACTTAATTTATTAAAAATATAGAAATGGAGGGAGAACTTCCAAATTCTTTCTGTGAAGCCAGCATCACTCTAATACCAAAGCCAGGAAAAGTTACAACCAAAAAAGAAAACTATAGACCCATATCCTTGATGAACATAGATGCAAAAATTCTCAATAAAATACTTGCAAACCACATATAGATGCAAAAATTCTCAACAAGATACTTGCGAACCACATACAGACACACATCATACATATCATCCACCATGATCAAGTTGGCTTTGTCCCAGTGATGCAGGGATGGTTCAGTATACGTAAGTCAATAAATGTCATAAATCATATAAATGGGCTCAAAGACAAGAACCATATGTTCATCTCAATAGATGCAGAGAAGGCCTTTGACAAAATTCAACATGCATTTATGCTCAAAGTCCTAAAGGGAATTGGACTGGAGCTAACATACTGCAACATAATTAAAGCCATATATAGCAAACCCACAGCCAACATCATTCTGAATGGAGAAAAACCGGAAGCATCCCCATTGAAATCAGGAACCAGACAAGGCTGTCCACTATCTCGACTTCTCTTTAACATAGTGCTTGAAACACTTGCAAGAGCAATAAGACAAGAGCAGGAAATTAAACAAGTAATAATTTGAAAAAAAGAAGATATCAAATTATCCCTTTTTGCAGATGATATGGTATTATATCTAAGAAACTCCAAAAATTCTACCCGAAAACTCCTAGAACTTATTAACACGTTCAGTAAAGTGGCAGGTTACAAAATTAACCTACAAAAGTTGAGTGTACTTTCAAAACCATAGTAAAGGTGCAGTTAAGCAAGAGAAGAGCAAAATATGAAAACAGAAAGGAAATAAATTTAGAATTTGAGATGTCTGTGTAGCTGATATATTACAGTGAATTAGATATTATATATTAAGAAAATTTAGTAAGCTAGATTCAAAACAGTCTACATTGACATTAGTCACTCTAGTAGATTTAAGCAGTGTTAGCAGATATAATAGAAAAAAAGGAGGATATCATTTACAGAAAAAAAAAAACTATCTCTGGGACATCAGTATTTAAGTTATATATTGTTCTTTAGTTTGAGATAGTCTCTTATTGCACTCACCGCCAGCAGCAGCCGCTCCTTCATTCTCACAGGTGTCGAGGCTGCTTCTCTGCTCACCCAGGGCTGAGGCCACCCTTCCGTCTTTCCTGGGCTGAGGCAGCTCTTCTGCTCACCTGGCGCTGCCTCTGATCATCACTGTTTCTGCCCGGTCCCGGATCCCGGGGCTGGTGAGGAGACTGTCAGTCGAGCCGCATTCAGATACAGAAGACCAGGTTCAGTGACACAGGTCTGGTTTACTGCAGGAAGGCACAACTTATATAGGGGTAGTGGTTCAATCACAGCACAGCAAGCAGAATACCTTATTAGCATAACAGGTTTAGCGTCCTATCACAGTACTGCAAGTAGGATACCTTATTAGCATAACAGACTTAGCATCCTAGTAGCATAACAGACTTAACATCCTATCACAGAATAGCGGTAGGATGCCTCATTAGCATACTGGGTTTGAGATTACAGAGCCTGGATTTCTGGAAACCAGGTGACCCTGACTGTTGCAATATCTAAGTGCTGCAATTTGGATTCCAAGGGTGGTGATTAGGGAGTGGCAAACTCTAGGCATCAGTCTCATGATCTGCCAATGGGAGCAAATGTCACAAGGCATTCTTTGTGGCTCCAGTTGTTGGGCTATTGCCTCGGGCCAGCTGTATGGCTGTCAATAAGACTTTCACCCTAGGCTCAAGCCTGTCTACCACATTTTATTAGACTGTGAAAGTTTTTAGAATGAAATTGAGCTGTAAATTTCATTAAAAATTTTAACATTCTTATCCAGCATTTTGAAATATTGGTGAATGTTTTGTATTTGTGTATTTCAGTTTGATTTATTCTCTCATTGATATCCTTTACACTTTGTAATATTTCATAAAAACGATTGTGTTCATTTGTGTGTGTGTGTGTGTGTGCATGCATGCTTGTGTGTGTGTGTGTGTGTGTGTGTGTATGTGTGTGTGTGTGTGTGTGTGTGTGTGGTTTGTGTATTCTGGATATTGAACCAAGGTTCTCATGTATGCTAAACTGCTTTAACACTGGGCTGTGCCACTAGCCCCTCCATACAATAATGAATTATCCTTTAGCCATTCTTTCTCTCCAATAGTGATTTCTAATGACCTGACAGTGTGCTTCTATGAAATCATCCAGTGGAACAACTCCCATCATTGAAGAGTACCTAGTTCTCCAAGGCAAAAATGAAAATTCATAAATAGCACTCCAGACTACTTTTTGGAGGTATTTTTTGGTTAGTTGCACCATATTTCTCTCATCATACAATTTTAAATTAAAATCTTACTATATTTTCATTTGATTAACTTTAGAGTCACCAAAATCATGGTTCTCTCTGGTAATTTTACTAGGGTAAGTTCATAGTTGCCTAAAGTTTCAGTAGCATTTTGCACAGGAGCCCAAAGGAGAAGCACAAAACCGAAAAATACTTAGACTTCAAAATCACTTTTTAAATTGATTAGTTGTCCTGTTTACACTACTTAAGTAATAATTGGAGTCTGGCTCTGGCAAAGAAAAAGAAACACCTTCTTGATAGTTTTTAGTACAGTGGTCCTCAAACTTGAATGCATACTCTAAGGAGCGTTGGTTTAAACATTACTAGACCCCATTCCCAGAATCCGGACTCAGTGATTGTGGATAAAAAGCCAAAATTTGCATTTCTAACAAATGCCCAGATGATTATAGCAATTACCACTGTCATAGTGATTATATAGACTAAATACTATAGTGAAGATGGTCTTAGTATGCAGGATAAATGGGTGAAAGCTAGGTTTGTTTGAAAATGTCCTCTTGATCTTAAATCCTGACATTTAATGCTAACTCAGCTAAGTGTTGAAGGGTAATCTAGTCCCTGGTGTCTGCAATGAATAGATCATTGTGAACTGTGCCAGCCTCATAGAGGGGGAAGCTGTAAACTCACAGAGTAATCACAAGAAACCCAATAAAGATAGTGCCTTGACTTCCACTCACTATCCCAATTTAAACACAAATGTTATCAGAACACAACTGATTTATATACATTTCTAATCCACATGTTTTCTCTTATTCCCCCTAAATATTTTCAGAAAAGCTTCAGGTTATATAAAATTACCAGAACTTAAGTTGAATACATAATAAAATTTTCTAAAAATCATAAAATTATCAAAGATTTAAAAGGAAAGAGTTTCATGTATTAAAACTTCTCTTTTTTTTCTTTTTCTCTGTCTCTTTTTTTTTTTTCAGTCTTTTTTTGAGGCAGGGTCTCCCTGCAGCCCCAGCTGACCTGGCACTCGCTATGTAGACCAGGTTTGCCTTGATTTTACAGACACCTGCCTGCCTCTGCCCCCTCCCCTCAAGTGCTGGGACTAAAGGCATTTGCCACCACGCCTAGCTATATTAGAACATTTCTAAGCTTTAAAACTTGTTTGTTCTAAATACTTAGCATGTAAAAATTAACATTGCATCTTTTGTTACTTTCTGATTTAATATGTACAAAACAAAACTAGCTAGATGTGTTTCTGGACAGTAAAAATAAAATGTTAAAGCAACATCATATTTTGAATGTCTCATAGTTAAACTTCTTTGACACATTGCAACAGCATTACATGTTGAGTAACATTTCACTTGAAGTTACAATTTTAGAAGGAATAGCATAGCCAAAGCCTTAGCTTCCTGGATATAAGTTAGGGGGTGGGTCCTTGGTGATTTTTTTCAGGCCTCTTGGACCCAAAAGACATCTTATAGATCTGTAGAAGATACCCATCAATGGCCAGGTAAGGTGGCGTATGCCTTTAGCTCCAGCACTTTGGAGGCAGAGGTAGGCGATCTCTGTCAGTTTGAGGCCAGCCTGTTCTCCATAGCAAGTTCCAGGCCAGCTGGGGCTACAGGTAGACCCTGTCTCAAAAAGACCAAAAAAAAAAAAAAAAGGAAAGAAAAAAGAAAAAGAAAAAGAAAGATACCCATTGACTAGAAGTAGAAGGGATCTGATACTGATTTAACTACTTTGTGCAAGACATTTGAAATTTTAGAGCTACCATTGAACATGCCTTTATAGATACCATTGTACACTGTAACCCAGCACATGTGTTCCTGAGTACACATTGATATGCACTCATATATGACTATCTTTTACTATGTCTATATGGCTGAAACCAAGGCCAAACAAAGTGGTACTTATCTGCATCAAGTGCACTGAACTGATTTGTTCTACTCTAGTTTCTTTAAAAATTTAGAATTTCCAGTCAGAACCTACACAATTAATTTCATAATCCACTATTTGCACCTCATATTCTGAAATGCATTGCTATAGAAAATTGAAGAGGATGCCAAAGGATTAGTATGACCTGGATGTAGAGATGGGATTTTTGGGGCAAGGGGGAATGAGGTTGGTACTTCTTTAGCTTTGATTGATACTTATTTGTCATTTATTTTTTATTTGTTTGTGTGTATGAGTGTATTCCCTGCATGATTTTTAATGCACCCGTGTCATGCAGTGCCCATAGAGGTCCGAAGAGGGCATCATTGGATCCCCTGGAACTGGAGTTATGGACAGTTGTTAGCTACCATGTGGGTGTGGGGAACTGAACCCAGTCCTCTGCAGGAGCAGCCCGTGTTCTTAACTGCTGAGCTATCTCTCCAGCCCTTATTGGCATTTCTAACATTCCTAAACAAGTCTGATGCTATCAGCCTAGGAATACATTTTTTAGGGAAAAAAAATCTTTGTATTACTTTTCTTGGTGCTGTGACAATACACCTGACTAAAAACCAAAAAAACCTTAAGAGAAGAAAGATTTATTTCAGCATACAGTTAGAGGAGAATGGTTTAGCATGAAGGAATGCATGGTAGCAGGAGCAGGAGCCGGCTTGTAACATTGCAACTGCAGTCAAGAAACAGAGTGAACAGGAAGTGGGATTGGGATATAAAATCTTAAGGCCCACCCAGAGTGACCCACTTTCTTCAGTGCAGGTCCACCTCTTAAAGGTTCCACAACAAGACTTTGACAAACAGGAACACCACTTGGGGTCAAGTATTCAAACAAGTGTACTTATGGGTGACAGTGACATTTCACATTCGTACTGTAACATTCTGCTTTTAGCCCACATAGGTTCATGGCCATCTTATGATCTAAAATGCATTCATTCTAATTTCCAAAGGCCCCAGTCTTATAATATTTAACAATCCCATCAGTATTTTAAGATGAAAGCAGTCCTTATAAAATTAAAATACCAGTTATGTATTAGAAAATAGATAATGGCTCAGAACAGACATTCCCAGTCCAAAAGGAAATAATAGGGGCATAACAAGGAATGTTGAGGCCAAGTAAGACTGAAAACATCAGGGCAAATAACAAATCCTACAGCTTCATGTCCAGCCTCTATGGCTTATGATGGAATCCTCCGGGCTTCAAAAGATTTAGGTAGCCATGTACCTTCAGCTTTGCTACCTGCTGAACATACAGCGTCCTTTAGGACTAGACTTCACTCCATGCTTGCAGCTTCCTTCGATGTGCATTCATGGTTCTGGCCTCTCCAGTATCCTGGACCGCCACTGTACCTTGAACTTCACTTTCATGGCCTTACTCAGTGCACTCTTGGGGCCTCTTTGTAGTGCCGCTGACTCTGACACAAGCCTGGCCTCAGTGGCTGTCTGGAACAGTAGTGTAAGACTTCCTGGATCCCCCTCATTTTGCATCTTTTATCCCAGCAAAACCAGTGTCATACAGAAAATGCTAATACGTTCCTCTGCCAACTTGTGATGGAGCCTGGCCCCCTTGCACCACAGTTGAATCAGCCTGTGCTGACCCTAGGGAAACAATTTCCTAGGCAGTTGCTTTCTAGGAGCAAGGAGCCTCTTTAATGGCATTTTGGATTTAGGCTCTCTCCTTTCTAATGAACTTGTATTTTCCCAATTCGAAGCCTTTGATGGGTGGGGACTTACCCTCAAGGTACCTTTCCTCTTTAACCCCATGCTGAGTAGATGGTTTCTCTTTGAGGACAGCCTCTTTTTTAGCATATGCCTTATCTGCAACCTTGAACTTGTTTGAGCTCTCCTTCAACTAACTGAACATTTAAAAAATATCTTTCTGCCAATTTGTTGCTTTTTTGCTGTAGACCTAGATAAGAATGATGAGTTTTAATCAAACCACAAACTGAATGCTGTCTTCCCTTGAAACTTCCTCCCCAAACACATTAGCCATTACTTTTAAATTTAACCTCACTGAAGTTCTCAGTACAAAGGCAGAATGAAGCCAGATTCTTTGCCAGCATATAACCTGAATGACCTCTAGCCCAGTTCCCAATAGAGTCCTTGTTCCCCTCTGAAAACTTAGGAGCCAGACTTCCATTGTGCTTTTTTCAGCACTCTTCTCGTCCAGCTGCCATCAGAATGGCCCATTAAGCTCTGCCTATAGCATTTGAGAGCTTTGCTAGCCCAGATTTTCAAACTCTTTCACATTCCTCCAGCAAACCAGTTCCAGTGGCCTAAGAATTACCTGATAATGTTTATCACATCAAGGACCCCCTGCTTCCTGGTACAAATTACCTATGTAAGTTGTCTTGTTGCTCTGACAAAAGTATCTTAACAAAAGAAGAGTTTATTTTAACTCACTGTTGAAGGGTACAGTCCATCATGGAAGGGAAATTCATGGTGGCAGGAGCTTGAGGCAGCTGGTCACATGGCATCCACAGTCAGGAAGCAGAAGGAGATTAATGCTTTTGCTCAGCTCACTTCTCCTTTTTATACATTCTATTTCTACAGCCTGTGGAATATCCTCCCAACAGTTAAAGTGGGTCTTCCCACTTCAGTTAACATAAACTGGGTAATCCCTCACTGGCATGCCAGAAGGGTAACCTGTTCTAAAAAATACCCTATAGACATGCCCATTGCCTAGTCACCTAGTTGATTCTAGATCCTGTCAAATTGACAATCGACATAAACCATCATAATCCATAAATGAAATGATGTTTAATATAGAGTGATGAATCTTGGATTTTAATCTTAACTCAGTCCCATGCAGTCTCAAGAAAGTTCCTCAGTCCAGGAGAACTTTGGTTTTTTAGTCTATAAAAGGAGATAATATTACTTGTCTATCCTATTTTATCAGGTGGCTGTGAAAAATGAAATGAGAATTATGTAAAGGAACTTTGTAAATCAGTTTCAAGTATTTTGAAATTACTTTCTTTGATAAGTATACAATGGAAATAATTGCTAGTATGAGAACAATTTTATTTATTTATTTTTAACTTTTCATAAATTCTTTAATGCCACAGCAAAAACATATATACACCTCTTACATGTCTGAGAAGGATATGGGATAAAGCAAAACATGGACTGAAAACCTGATACTTTCGTCTATCTTCCTTTTTCTCCTACTTCCAATTTTTCAGTCTAATTCCACATTATCTTGCTGCAAAGTACCAGACTTAATTACAAAGCAATGATTTGTATTTCAAATCAATCCAAACTTTGAACACTCAACTCAGCTTGGTAAACAGCAATGAAATTGTGATCTATAATACTGTTCCATCTTCTGACCCCAAGGTAACACTATGATAAAAGATACCAAACAATTCTATCAACAATTTATGCAAGTATAACAAGAACAATGATGAAAAGACCTTTTCATTGACACAGTGGAGATTATCTTAGATCTCAGTAGCAGGCTTGGCAGCTGGACATCCTTTGCCCTTACGCTTTTCCTTCCCCTTTCCCTTAATGGCCCCCTGGACTTCACTTTCAGATTCAGGTTTCCCTTTCTTTTCCTTCCAAGTGCCTTCATAATTGTATGGATGGGCAGTAGAATCAGTTTCCCTGACATTGCTCAAAAACTCCATCACCTTTTCTTGCTGTCTTCAGCATGGGCTCTTGGACCCCACAGGAACCCAAAAGGTGGAGGATCACTTTTGGCTACCCGATGGTACTCCAGATACTTTTCCTGCACTAGATCTTGAGTGATGAGCTTCCTGATACCGCCAAAGATGAGGTATGAGACTCCATCATAGACTCCTAACATACTCAGGAAACTCCAGACCCCCTCTTCTGCGGCACAGTAACCATTTAAGTAGAGGAATCAGAATGCCTCTGTTGGGAAGATCCAGCTTGCTGCTCCTACTTCCATCATCTTGGAAATCTAGCTTGCTGGTAATCATGTAGGATTGACCATTGGGCTGGATTTCTTTCAACTCAAGGCCAAAACTACATCTAAGTGATAGGCAGCTTTCTTGACGATATCAGGGAATTGCTCCTTGAACCTTTTGTTGATAACTTTCAGCATCTCTCCCTTCCTTATGGGCTTCTTGACTTTGTATCTGCAGATCAGGTACTCCATCAGCATTCTCATCTTCTTTGTTAGAAGATCATTTTTTAGGCTCTCAAAGGAGAGTGGAGCCCTAGATGGGTTTCCATTTTCACCCCCTTGGCCCTTGGCACCTTTACCTTTACCTTGGCACCTTTACTACCACCCTTCTGTGGGCCACTGCTTTGCCAGCAGAGGCTGTGGGTGCCACACCCTGAGACTTCTGGGGGAGGCCAGCAGTAGAAGTGCTGGGAACAGCATCTCCAGAAGCTTGATCAGAGTGGGAAGATGACTCCTTTTTCTGCTGTTGTGACCTGAGCATCCTTGAGCCCCTGGGCCTCATCTTGGACCTGGTGGCGTTTCTCAGGAGCACAGGCCTTACTCTCTGTCACCTGGACATGATGGCTATGACTAGGGACAGTAGGTAGTTTGAATAGCAGAATAGGTGACTGTGTCACCTTGACTGCAGACACTTCTAGAATGTGTGGGCAGCTGTTCTAAGCAAACACACAACAAAGCCTCTGCCAAGGGCACTGAGAACAATTTTAATTACACTGGTAGTTCAATATACCAATCTTGATATTTAATACTTTTAAAAAGACTGAAAATCTATTTAAGATTCAAGAGAATATGCCTTAAAGACCTATAAAGATAGTAAAATAATAAATAATATATAATTGTCTTTTTTCTTCTGTCCTATTAGCAATAGAAAGTAGCAACAGGTTGATATTTCCATTAAAGAGTCCTAACTGTCCATGTGTAGATGTACATGACTGTGCATGTAATGGGTGTCCAGGGAAGCTTCTTTTTGTCCTGTATAAGTCATATAAAATACCATATCTTCATTTTTCCTGTCTAGTAGACACTTACTTTCTTGGTGTTACAATTGCTCCTGTATGTGACCTGTGCTCCAGAAATATTTGAGTAGAGTTCACTGAAGATTTTGTAGAAGAAACGGAAGATTTAGCATGATATTCTTCAAGAACTAGTCACAGAAACATACTTTAGTGGTGAAAATGTTTTCAGCCTGAGTTTGGGCTGCATGTCTAGCATGTTCTTGCTGCCTTTCACTGGGTACTAAGTACTCTCTGTTTCAGGTCCTTCCTTGAGGAGTTACTGTATCTTTGTAGGAGCGGTACTGAATTTACTATTTTTCCCCTGGATGGGAAATAGTTTATCTCCCTTGATTCTTCTGAATTTCAAATTCTAATTCCTGAGAAATCATGGAATATTCTCCAGCTGCTCTAGTCTGCTACAGTTTTGCATGTTCAATAGGCTTTTATAAAATGTGTTTTCTGCTTTACAGTGTCTATGCATTTTTTTTCTTTAACCAAAAGAAGTAAGGTGCTTATTACCACATGGTCATGTTTTTGTTACATTTGTGACTGTCTCCGTCAAATTTTTGTTGCTTTAACAAATACTTGAAAGGAAAGGGGAAACTCCAAGGGAAGGAATTTATTCTATGTCCCTACCCCCCAACCCAGAGGCTCATGACCACCTCATAATGTGAAATGCATTTGTCTGTCTCTGAAAATTTCCAAAGTCCTAACAGTCCCAACATTATTCAAAAGGCCTATTTCCATTCCATCTTTTCCACCCTCACCTTCACAATTTGCCTTCTCAAGGACTGCCTATACAATTCTTCCTGGCTCTGCCACACATTGGCCTCCCAGGCCTTCCTCTGAAATCTGGGTAGAATCTTCCATGATCCTTGACCTCTTGTATTCTGCATACCTGCAAAATTAGAATCATGTGGACATCAAGAACTGACAGCAGCTTGAGTCACTGGCACCATGGCAGCTATGCCTGAGAATGTCTGAGCTGCCGGATACACACAGAGCAGCTTCCCTGTGCTCCAAGAGGCACTGGAGCTTTCTTTCCAGAACAGTCTTTCAAATGAGTTGATACTTTGATGCTCCTGAGCTTCCCAGTGGGTGGCCAATTCCTCAGATGCCCCCAAGGCATCCTTTCTATTTTCTAGATGCAAAATACATAGCTTCTTTTTATTTATTTATTTATTTATTTATTTATTTATTTATTTATTTAGTGTGTGTGTGTGTGTGTGCATGTGTGTGTGTATGAGTGTGTGGGGGGGTGTATATACATGCGTGTTTGTAGGTACATGTGCCTATTGCCTCTGCCTTATTCCTGGATCTGGAGCTGCATCCTGGTGGCCAGCAAGCCTAGATCCTTCTGTCTCCATCGCTGACAGCACTGTGTTTCAAATTCAGGTCTTTATGGTTGCACAGCAAGTGCTATTACCCACTGAGCCATTTCTCCAGGCTGCTGCTCTTTTTATGACTCTTTTTACTTCTTTGACCCCAGCTTTATATTGATGTTCCTAACCACACTGGAAGCTTTTCAAGTCTTTTTGCTCTGCTTTTTGCTTCAGGTTCTCACTGTAAGCCTGCTAAGTATAGCCAGTGATAGCCGTGACACAGCTTGAATGCTGGACTGTCTTGAAATTTCCTCTACCAGATTAGTCCATTACCTTTAAATTTAGTCTTCTGTAGTCTCAGAACAGAAACAATATATGCAAATTCTTTGCCAAAATGTAAAACTAATGGCCTTTAGTTTGCCCGAAATGAGTCCTTCTTTCCATATAAAACTTATGAGCGCAGCCTTTACTGTCCACATTTCTATTAGCATTCTGGTATTTTGCGCTCCCATCAGAAATGTACTCTTTGTTTATAGCATGCTAGGATTTCTCTAGCTCACTTATCAGCCGATGGTCAAGTTTAGTCACAGGAATGACCCTACTTCTGTAATTCTAATTTTCTGCATTGGTTTCATTACTGCTTGTGATCAAATGCAGTATAATGAAGAAGGGTTTATTTAATGATGAGACATTTTCAGTCCACCGTGGATTCAGTGGGCGCATATCTTTTTTTATTTTTTATATTTTGAGAATTTCATACATGAGTACTCTCTATCATCTGAGAATCCAGTTGCTAGTGAAGAGTAAGCAACATCTGTATTTGCTTTAATTCCTTTGTTCCTCCATTTTCCAGGTACCACATTCCAAATATAATCCCTTTATACAACTTCTCTTTTCACCCAAATTGTGACTCACAACAAAAGTAATGGTGAGGGGATATCCTCGACTTCTTGTTCAGTCAGGTTCAGTTTTTCTAGTTATGCTGCAACATCTTATATTATGACGTATTACTAAGAAATTGTCAATCTTTCTACCAAGATGATTTTCATATTAACTGGACTCAACGCTTCTATTCAGTTCATTGACACTTACAAGGTACATTTTGCCCCACAACAAGCACAACCCATTTTCTGCCTTTATCTGAAAACTAAGATTTTTCAAACGTTCACACACTTCCTCTCACAATCATACTAACATTGACTTTCCTGGCTCCAAGATACCAATATCTATTTATAGCCTATTTTTTGTTTCACTTGTATGACTATCCATACATACGTGTGTGTGTGTGTGAGTGTGTGTGTGTGTGTGTGTGTGTGTGTGTGTGTTTTACCATACAGGCTATATTTCTTTTCCTTTCCCTATATGAACATACCTCCTGATTTCTTGCCTACTAACTTACATGAGTCTGTTATTGCTCTCTAGAATACTCTTTCCCCTATATATTATTTAACCAGAGAACACTTTTGGAGTATGATTTTTAATGTGTCCAAATTTATAACTGTTCTTATATGTATTTTGTCCAAGTAGAAGGTTTATGGTTTTATTCATATTCTCAGGAGTTCTCATCTAGTAGTCCAGTAGGACAAAGAAACACCAAAATTCTAAAGGTCCAAGGCCTCCTAGATAGTCAGTATCTGTCCCTGGGGATGCAGTATGACCTGTGTTTCTCCTTGCTCCTTTACTGCCTTTCCCAAAGCTCCTCACTAATTGGCCAGTGGGGGCCAGGAGACCAGCTTAGTACAAGGGCCTGGGTGCAATCTGCAGCGTCTAAGTACAGAAATAAAACAAAACCAGAGGTAGCTAGAAAGGACAACCTGACAACCTGGCCTTCTAGGGAGTCAGCTGGAAGCCTGGCACCACCACAGTAGCAACCTCAGTGCACAAGCAGATCTGTAAGAAAACAAAGTGCTGCTTTACCTGGGGAAGTTTCTGCTTCACAACCACAGTAAGAGTTGCTCCCTGAATGTGGTCCAGCTTTTACACTTCTGATCAGTTTGACCTGTCACTTGTTACAAAATATGAATCAGTCTGCATTTGTTTATTAGAATGAAATCTCACCTCAAATTTTCCACTCTCAAACTTTAAGAAAATTGTATATATTTTAGCAAATTGCAATTTTGAGCAAATTCACCTCAGAAGTTATCTTTTCAGCTGGTTTCTATGTTTATCCTTTTGTCTCTAAAAACAATAGCACTTATTGATTCACTTCTAGTAGATATAATACCAAGGTTCTGTACTTTAGTGTTTTAGTAAAACTGTTGGTTTACTTATTACATTTACATTCCTTATTCTAAAACACAATTCTTTATTTCACTTACATAATATCACCTTCTTCTATTTATTTTCAGTTTTAATAACAAACTCTGTTAATATTTCATCTGGTAGAGAGAATGTTTTAGAAGCCAGCTTACTAGTTTTGTGATCTGAAAAACAGTTACTATAGAATAAACACATACATTTTTATGAATTAAAAACTGATTATGCTGAATTGTTGGTGTATTCAGAGTGATAAAAATAATAATTTATTTTCTGATGCATAATGTGATTCTTAATTACTGCATATTTTACTATAGCTCACTTCCCAAATGCACCCCCATATCTGGTGCCTGTTTTAATGGACTGTGGGGAGTACAGAGAGCTGAAAGATAGATATCTGACATGGAGGTTATCAGAAGCGCCTCATATTTGTCATTGGTAGCTGCTGCTTAAGTAAAATTTTGTGACTGACCATAGTATGCTGGTGAGATTACATGGAATACAGTTAATTCTGTACTAGTCCCTTTTCTTTGTGGCCTCTGAATTACTTTCTCTTCTACATACCTCTTCTGCTGTCATTTCTAATATTTCTTCATCATCACCATGCCTTAAAATGTAGACACCAAAGATACATCTGAATGTTCATTGAGTGACCCTCACTGTCCAAATTTTAATACAAGTAAAAGAGAGATCTATAGATCTAGCAACTTTAAAGCATAATGAAACAATTTTGTAGCTTGCATTAAAATACTAATGCATATTAAATTCAGAGTCTGTTTTATGATTTTATTTTATGACAGAATAGAACAAATGTTAGATAATCTTTAGGTGGGAGACTATCCTGCATCTTGAACTATGCAAGTAAAGAATATTTTCTTGTGATGACACCAGTCAACTAGGGTTCTTGCTCCTTGGGTCTCCATACTGATTATAATTATAAAATGTTCAAAAGGTTTACTTTTGTAACTCAGCTTAATATTACTGTGCATACTTTTATTCTCTAGGGATGGGGAAGCTTGGGGAAAAACATATAGCTATTCATTAGACATCATTGAAGAAGAAATTAAACCTTAAGGAATCTATCAAAAAGTCTCTGGTTAGCCTTTTATTACTATCTTGTCTTGAGCCCTTTTTTTTTTTTAATGACATCTATTATCAGATTGAAATGGCGATTGAGACGCTGCAAAAGTCTGACGGTCTGTCCACTCACAGAAGCTCTCTTCTCAACAGCCATGTAAGTTGCCTCTTCATGTAAACTAATCTCTTGCTTGTTCTGCATGTGTTGCTTGCTTCTAAATGCTTGTTTTATTTATTTACTCATTTGTTTTGCTCCTTAACCTTCCTTTCTCAAGTCTCTTCCAATCTCTAGTCATTTAATGCCTATTTTATACATCAAAATATCTCAAAATATAACCATAATGTACTACTTAATTAGGTTTTTGTATATTTTTGCTATATATTCCATTTTTAAAAATTAATGACAAGATATCATGTATTTCTAAAAAGTGATTAATAGTGATTTATATATTTAAAGATTTTTAGTGAGATACTTGTTTCTACTGAAACAGAACTTGGTAGTGCACCCCTCTGTCTGAGACATAGAAACAGCTATGTCCATTGTGACTGGTGTAATTCTTTAAGTGGATTAGTGATCACTAATGCCAAAAGCAGTGATAAGCCATTTAAAATTCGTTTATTTATCAGTGATACTATGTAGATAGGTCATAGTCATGAGTGAACTCAGGGCCTAAAACATGAAGAGAAATGAAAATGAGCCAAAAGAAATCAAAGCTGTAGATAAGCGCTAAGTTGCTAATGACTGAGGCCGGCAAAGTGGCCAGCACTGCTTCTTGAAGCTCTCGCTGTTACGAGGTGCAGCGTCACTATGACACTGGTAAGTTTTGTGAGGTAAACATTTTCATCCTCTTCAAATTTGAGAAGTCAATGAAGATGCTTATTAAAAATAGTCCTGTTAAGATGGTTTCTGACTGTATGGTAAGGAGTGAATGGATTGGTGACAAGTATATTTTACATACATCTATCTGCTTAATTAGTATTTGTGACACTTTAGTAAGAATGAGAATTTTCCTTCCAAACTGACTTTAAAGTTTAGGAACATAATTATGTTTTCTTAATTCTCAATATTATGTGAATATATAAAATCAAGATTCCCCAAATGAAATAGTAATTTTTCAAAAATCGTAGTTTTTTTAAGTCCTATAGTTTATAAAAAAATGTTTCACTGTGAATTTTTATAAAAAGTATTTCAACTTTGAAACTTTTAGGATTTACATTCCAGAATAACACTGCTTCCCGGTATTCTAACATGCTTGTTTTTAGATCACATGTTTTGTCTAGTTCCTTTTTCAAGAGACTCCTGGCAAACATAAACATTTTAGTCAACTTGCAGAAGACCTGTAATTTTGGTGAAAACTATAGATATAAACTTTAAAATAAGATTATGTATTTCAATACCAATTTTGCAAAACAACTTGATTTCCATTTGTCACTCTTTTATTCATTTCTTAAAATGTCTTGCTAAGCCAGGCACAGTGGCTCATCATGCCTTTAATCCTAGTACACGGGAGGCAGAGGCAGGCAGATCTCTGTAAGATTATGGCCAGCCTGGTCTACGTTTTTGGCCAGCTGGGGAAACCCTGTCTCAAAAAAAAAAAAAAGTCCTGCATTATATTGGAATGATTCTGTGTCAGTGTTAAAGGCTATTTTCCTATATATTGTTAGGCTGTCTGGGAGTTTATGTATTGAAAATGTCAAGTACAGATGCTATTACTTTCAACCTGAAGTGTATGGCACATAAGGATTTTTAAAAAGAAATTGAAATTTCTATTTGCCCTTTTTAAACTTTCAGATTTCTCAGTTTTACTTGGACAGTCAATTCATATTTTACTTTTGAGATATGAAATATAGTATAATGTTTAATATGCTTAATTGTAACTTTAATCACCTATCTTTACTGGTATTTTTCATAAACAGTAATGTAGGTATAATTAACATGATTTTTAATTATTTCTTTGAATCTTTTCAAATATATTGGGTATTTTAAAAATTCTTTTTCTGAACCAGGTGTGGTGGTGCATGCCTTTAATCCCCCCCGCTCAGGAGGCAGAGACAGGTGGATCTCTGTGAGTTCAAGGCCAGCCTGGGTCTACATAGTGAGTTCAGGCCAGCTGGGGCTACAGGGAGCCCTGTCTCAAAAAAAAAATTTTTTTTTCTGATGTAGAATTGTGACCTAATATTCATTGTCAGTGACTGTGTAAAGGAAGTAACACAGACAGTAGACAGGGACTCATTCTTCCTTGACTTTGTGGGCTTTTTGTTACATAGTATGGCAAATCTTCTACACTGTTAAATCCCACCACTGACATTTCAGTATACAGGAAGAGTGGACACAAATGTTGCTAATGTGGGTTATCTCTGTTTCCTAGCTTGATTCATTTTTATTACACCTCTGAGGTCATCAAATCAATTCAAAACCACATTTATATTAAAGTATTTAACAATATGAATGATTTGTAACCAGAAGCAACAGATTGGTGGTTTTGCTTACACCTATTAAATTAGAGTCTCCTTGAACACAGAAGAAGATCCTGTTTTCTTGGGGAAGTTATGATGTTCCTAAGTTTTTAGTAGATTTTTCCCAACAACTGGAATAGAATGCTGCATAGTGCATGTCTTCTGATTGGACTACCTTCTAAAGTTATTTTCCATTTTGCAGACTTAGTTGGTTATTTTCTGTTGCATAGAAAATCCTGTTCATATTTTAAATGCCCATGAACTATGTTACTATTACCCATAACTAGATAGAATAAAATATAGAAATAGTTGAGGTTTGTTTTGAAGTAGACATGAGTTCAACTTTATGATGATTATTTCTCTGAACTGTCAGTTTCTACAAAAGATCAATTTCATTAGGAAGAAAATTAGGAAAAATTGATTATAATATATATGCCGTATTTGCTAATTTCTAAAGATGGGTGTTAATAATGACTTTTGAGCTTCATAGTCTCTTACTCTATTTCATGGCATATAATATAAATGAGTTCCCATTTTGTCTCTATGCAGTAATTTATTAACAGTACTTAAAAAACTCTATAATGAGGAGTAAAAACAGTAAATAATTTCTACTTTGTAGAGTCCAGCTTGAGTAGTTTGCTTTTCTTCTTTCCACACATTTGATGATAGGGGTTGTATATTAAATATTATATCCCATTCTCAGTATATTTTAAGAGTATTTTGTAGCACTAATCTAAATCTCTCATTTTCAATGCACGATTGTCATGCACATTAAAATACATATGCAGTCTATATTTTGTACAGTATACTATGCCCTGGCTATGGCTAGGAGAGTTTATGCTTCACAGAGTACTTTATTCTTTCAATAATATCAACCCAATATCAATTATGTTAGCACTAACATCATAGACAGTCAGTAAATATTTATAGACTAGTAAAAAATATCCAAGAGACTGAGGATTTTTATGATTTGTCAACTAAGGCAGCCCTAGTACCTAGATCAGTGCTGAAACATAGTGGATGTTCACTAAATATTTGCTAAATGAATGGATGTAAGAAGCACTGGAAGGAACTGACCTTATATTATGTCATATAGCCCTATAGTGTACTAGGATTCCTTTTCCACTTTTTGGATATTCTTCAGTAGGTGTATATGCATTGTTGATAAAGGGGTTCTTCTTGCATACTAGTGAAATGATGACTATATAATTACTCTATAATTTCCTACATGACACCTTTAGTTTGTGAGTAACTTTTTTGCATATCTAATCCTTTAAAAAGTTCTACCCATAGAGGATATTATTCACCTCTTTGTGCTTTAGATTGTACTTGGATTAATTTTGTAAAATTCTATTAGTACAACAATGTTATATGAATATTTTTAAAACTTTTTTATGTGAGACGCTATTAGTAAATTACATGAAGTCTGCCTAAGTCAAAAGAATATCCTAATTCTTTTTGATGTAGACTTAAGCTTCTTTTGTACTCCTCAAATTGTAATTAATACACATTTTCATTTAGTATATATTATGTCCAAATTGATATTCTTCCATTTCTGTGTTCATTTAAATTCTTATTAATAAGCAAATTATCCTATAAATATTTATATTAAACTGTATAAATATTACTCTCAAGCTTGTGTATTTATTAAATTCCATTTAAAGTATATAAAATCCTTTAGGCAATTTTTAAGCACTTTCTCATCTAGCAGACAATTGTTTTGTGGTTTTTACCAGCTTAAACTCATGAGATATATTTAGCTGAAAGCAAAGCATTGATTTTTATACATTCATCTTTGACCTTGCTATATTATAAATATTTTACATTATAAATAAGCCCTGTCAAAATGTAATAGCATCAGTACACTGAGCTTAAAGTGAAACCTAATGGGTAATAATCCAATTGGAGAATGTCCAATATTACATGTAGATGTTACTTGGGCAATGCATTAATTATTTAATTTCATTTGTCAATCAGTATTTCCCTTTAGGAAAAATAGGAACTATTCATCTTCTGTAATTAACATGCTGATTAATATAGATTAAATGCTGAGGTTGAAAGATACAATTATCATGGTTTCTGCCCTTAGAGAATATATGTTAGTTCATTAATAGAATAAGCAGGTTTTAGAGATAAAGGTTAAAAGATTCTATGGTAGTTTATAAACTTTAAGAATCATAAATGTAATCACTTTATAAAATATTTTATAAAAAGTATAGAATAAGAGAAACAGTTCTAAACTCTTTCTAAACTACTAAATGTTAAGGGTGTTGAATTCTTATATCCAGATACATTTTGTTAGAGACACAACCTCAGAAGATAATGTACCTTATAAGAGTTATTCTTTTCCTGTGAGTAGCACATGCGATGTTGCATAATTCTTTACATTATATTTAACCTTACACAGAAATGTAACCACTAAGTTTCTATAACAGTAAAATGCTATCTAATCCTCTGTCTTAGACTCAATGTCTGGTTTATAACCTCATCACTATTTCAAAATCAGAAAGTTAAATTCTAGTACATAGAATGGAGATTACATAGTCCAGCTGTATCTCCATATATTACCTGATATATTCTAAATCATACACTGCTTGTACAGCAAGCTTCTAGGAGATAGACCCCTTGGTGGTATAATAGTTGGCAGGCTTCCCTGTGTGGACTTGCATGGCTGGAGAACAATTGTTTCTACCCTTCCAGGGCTTTTACCTCCACTTGACCTCCCTCTTGCTCATTCCAAGTGCTCACTAGGCTTCTGACAAGGAATAAAGTACCTCCTCCTGATGACATGGAGGTGAAAACAAATTTAGCTTTGCTACTGTAAAAGTTATAGTCACCAGATAGTATGGAACTTCCAAACTACAAACATAAGCTATGTAATATATATGCATATACCTATTTTGTGTATATATATTTATGTATGTTTTATCAATCAAATTCAAGTCTTCAAAAACTGGTTTGAAAGTGAAATATTTTTGAGAATATAGACTATATATTAAAGGCAGTTTATGGTAGTAGCCTTCAAATACTTAGGTTTGCCTTTCAAATCCTTTCTTAAAATGTTCTAACTATAAGATAATTTCCTTAATTATGAGAAATGAATAAGATAACTTGGTTAGTTATTATTCTTTATTTTTAAGTGATCAGATGTTACAAGAATAGTATAAAATTATGGTAATATAAAGTTTTACATTTGTATGTCTAGTTTTTTATTTTCATGTCTGTCACATTCAAATATATTTATATTCAAGCCAGGAGTGGTGGTGCGTGCCTTGAATCCCAGCACTCAAGAGTCAGAGGCAGGTGGAGCTCTGTGAGATTAAGGCCAGCCTGGTCTACATAGCGAGTTCCAGGCCTGCTGGGGCTAAAGGCAGACCCTATCCAAAAAAACAAAACAAAAGAAATATTTACATTGCTATATTCTTACTTATGTGCTTCTAAATATAAAGTTCATATTATAAAATTAACTATGCTTCATTTCAGGAAAAAAATATCCTTTAACCTAAGATTTCCTATATAAATATATCACTTGCGCATTAGCAGAAGAAAGAATATTAAATGTTTTCTCTCTTTCTTGATCATGCTATTATGCTTTTAACAATGTGTATTATTTTATGATACTCTGTAGAAATACATATAAACATCGTTAGCATTTTTAGCTTACACATGTTGCATAATACATGTTTGTGGATATGTGAACTTTTCTTACATTATAAAAAAGAAAGTTAATTTTGTATGATCCTTTTAGAGTTTTATAGTGGAAGATTATATGTTACAATGATAAAACACATTTTAAGTGGGTGTATTCATATAGATATATGTTCCTTAGGGACCTTGAAATCTTCCTAAACATAACACAATTTTATTTTTATAAGGATCTTATATGCTTTGTGGCATGTTTTCTTAGCTATCAATCACTATGAGTTTGAAGATGTAAACTTAACTTTATAAGTATCATGTAGGAATATGTGAAGTTAAAATGTCTCTGGAAAATTCAGTAGTCATAGTTAAAAAGAATAATAAAAAATATTTTGATTTTCATGAAAAGTCTGGAAGTTCAGTTTCTAAGTTTCACCAAAAATCTTTAAAATAGATATGTAAAATGGAATGATGCTTCAATTTATTAAATGTCCAGATTTAGCATTTTACTAAATTCCCAGAGGACAGGTGGACTTACATTCACCTTTTGTTTATTTTACTTCTGTATTTCATACTTAACTCAAATTTCATATTTAGTGTTAACTCTTTATTACCCCACTTATGTTGTGGACATTTTGTTGAGATAGATGCATGAGATAGTTGCTGTTATGGTGGACTTAATGGTTTAGGAAACAAGTGTTAGAAACCAGGCTCAGACATTGAGATAATGTATGGCCTTAAGGAAATCATTTAAGTCTACTTCACATCTCCTTTTGTAAATAAGAAAATGAGTAAGTTGAAATTCAGTAATTACCTGGATGAGGCTTTTTAAATACATCCTAAATTTAAAGATTATTTCTCAAAAAATAGAGTGCAACTTAAAATTTTAAAATGTAAACTATAGACTGAGAAAATATTGTTTACTACCTACCACAGTAGTATGCCTTCCAATTTTTTGAAAAAAGAGAAAAACACAAGTTTGCAGTCGCAAATCAAGATGGTGCTAAAAATTATTGCTTTTCATTACATATAAATTTTTCATCAATATCTAGTGATTTTCCTTCTTTGGGGGGGAGGAATGAGTACATTTTGCATACAGGATATGTCCCAGTGTATAATGTTACTGTATTATCTAGTGGTAATTTGAGCTAAGTAAATTATTAATATAAAGCCTCATACAAGTCAACCTATTATTCATGCATTCTAACAAACCAACATAAAAGATATATTAGGTGCCATGTTGCCACACTTAGTAGCATACAATTATAAATGTATTTATGATCAGTTAATGATATTATTTTTAACTCCCTGAAAAATCACTTGTCTCCAAAACTGCAGTGAATATAGGGGAAATTAGTGTGTCTCTACTCATGCTTGAATGTTTGAAGAAAGAGTATTTCCTAAACTCCTAACTGTTGTTGTATTAGAAAGTCAGATGTGCCAGCCTCTGATTTATCACAGTTTATCTTAAGATTTGATGAAGAACTTCTAAGTCTTTGTACATATTGTATCCTGAGGAAATTATAGACAGTTTGGCAAATTATGCGAATTCTCTGAGTTTATTCTGTCTTATTCCTACCAGCTCCAGTGGTTGTTGGACAATTATGAGACAGCAGAAGGAGTGAGCCTTCCGAGAAGCACTCTGTACAACCACTATCTGCGACACTGTCAGGAGCACAAACTGGACCCAGTCAACGCTGCCTCTTTTGGAAAACTAATAAGGTCAATTTTTATGGGACTACGAACCAGGAGATTGGGCACTAGGTTAGTACTGAAAACCAATATCATAATCTAATCTCTCTTTTTCAAATTAGAGCAGTGTGATACATATACTGTTTAAGCAAAAAAGTACTTGACTACAGGTAATATGTGAGGAAAAAATACAGAATGAAGAAGAGTTTATAAACCACAAGAAAAGGGACATCATTATTCAGTGAAGACCAGCGAGTGTAAACAACGGATCTTAAAACCACGTAGAGATTAGAAGGCCAACCTGATAGGAAGGATTTGCCTGTGGTAATTTAGCAGTTATTACGTATCATTGTCATCTCTTTTTGAAAATAACCATACTAAACATAAATAAAATGACATAGTAAGTGGTAAACCATATACCTCTTGACTCTTGTTTTTTAAAAAAATGTTTTTATAAAAATTCTATTTGAATAGAAGATATAATTAAGGTTTGCTTCATAGTAAACCCCTTTACTTCATAGTTTTTGGGCTAGTAAAAGCATTTGGTAAACTTGCAAAATATGCAAATTTGAAGTCCTTGGTGATAGTTCTGTTTTACCTCTTACTAGCCCTTTATTTTTCTGCTCTAGTTATGAAAACATCCAAATGTGGGAATAAAAATGTGAGCAGATTCTATCAGACGAAACACTAATGTGAGAAAGAAACTTCCAATCTCTCGGGTTTTCTTCCTTTTTAAAATAAATGAATGTTTTTGATAATCAACTGTGAAGCTTCATTTTTGTTTCCTATAGCATTCACAAATTGAAAACCAGTATTTCAAGAAATTGGGAAGAAATATATGGATCTTTTGACTTTCCTAAATCATACAGAAATCACATAAAATAGAGATGCTATACTGTACATTAGGTGATATACCTTTATTTATAAATCACAATTTCAAAGAATTATACTAAATAATTTTTAATTCCCGTAAAAGAAGCACTACCGTATTAATTGACTTCAATACATATATATGCTAAAAAGAGGAGTGAGAACTGTCAGGGAGAAAAGATTGACCTGTTACAACCTCAAGCCTTGTACCCAAGCTCTCTCTAACACAACACAGATTAACAAGGGGAAAACACAGTCATTTGTTCTAGTTTCCTTTCTGTTTCTATAATAAAGTACTCTAAGCAACTTGGGGGGAAGAAAGGGTTTATTTGGCTTACACTTCCAGGTCGCAATCTGTCATTTGGGGAAATCAGGCCAGGAACTCAAAACTGGAACCAAAGGAATTCTGCTTCCTGTCCCTCTCACAGGCTCCTGTTTAGGACCACCTGCCTAGGGATGGCACTGCCCAGAGTGGGCTGGGCTGTGCTGCATCAATTTAGACAGTTCCCTCACAGACACGCCACAGTTCAGTCTGATCTAGGAGGTTCCCTCAAAGGAGGCTTTCCTCTTAGATGACTCTAAACTGTGTCAAGCTGATTGACAATGCTAAGTAGGACACCATTTACATGAGTGTAAGTTCCATATATTGTGGAGCTGAAGAAGCATGATTGGACAAAAGGGTGTGATCAGTTAAATAGATGGTGAATCAGGGAAGCCCTTCCTTCAGATTCCTCTCATTGTCTTCAGAGAGGAAGCTATTCCTTTCTGCTAGATACAGGGAGGAGGAATGCAGGCCCCTCAAGAATAAGACCCGAAGACCTATGTTCTGGGGAAGATCGCTATGTTTTATGGCCCACTTCACTGGGGAGGAAGTGAGGGTGTTCTTTCATCTCTTGATGGCCTGTTTCTGCTGGGTTTTTTTTTTTTTTTTTCCCCATGCTAAGGTACCATATTTTGGGGCAGTATGCTCGGAATCTTAGTGCTCTGTCAATTTTAGGAGACTGACAAGTTTTGTATGCATTTGAATCATGAATTCTCCCTTTCTCTTGCTTTGAAGCAAAAATGCAGTTTTTAGATTGCTGTAGGTTCAGTTCTCTTGTAAATACACTTTCTTCTATCTATACTTCAAATGGTAGTGTATTTTAAATTGCACAATTGTCTATTCAGACTAGAGAAACTAGCTTTCATTCCTTTGAAAACAAATAGCTTTTGTTTCTCTATTCCCCCCCCCCCCTAAAACCAGGAAAATCAATTATTTGGAGACCTAACCTACTATCTCCTAGCTGATGGCTCAGTAGTTAAGCATTTGGTGCCAGGATTTTGAAACTCAGCACTTTAGTCAACATTCTAATAGCTGCATTGTTGTGCTGCTTTTGTTACTGCAAAGGATTTCAATGGGTCCTATTCTGAGGCTCCATTCAAACCTTGAAACACATCTTTAAAATAGAAAGGGTCAAAATTGGGGTTGTTTGGGTTTGTGAATGAGTAGAATCAGTAGTTAAGCATTTGGTGCCAGGATTTTGAAACTCAGCACTTTAGTCAACATTCTAATAGCTGCATTGTTGTGCTGCTTTTGTTACTGCAAAGGATTTCAATGGGTCCTATTCTGAGGCTCCATTCAAACCTTGAAACACATCTTTAAAATAGAAAGGGTCAAAATTGGGGTTGTTTGGGTTTGTGAATGAGTAGAATCCATATTCCCTAAGTATATTTTGCAGTATTGCAGCTTTGGCTTTCTGCTGGCCCACCCCCAATGATTATGTCTTCTAATCCTTTTAAAATTGCACATACTGCTTATAATTCAATTGGAAAGGACGACCTAAAAGAATAAGGAGAAGGGGCTGGAGAGACGGCTCAGTGGTTAAGAGCACTGACTGCTGTTGCAGAGGACCCAGGTTTGAATCCCAGCACCCACATGGCAGCTGCGAACCGTCCTTAACTCCATCCAGTTCCAGGGGAATCTGACTCCCTCTTCTGACCTCCTCGGCATTGCACGACACAGATGCACTCACATGCAAACAATACATGCGTATACATAAAATAAAAATAATAAAATAAATTTTTAAAAAATGAGAAAATAAATGCTGTGAGTTGAGTTTAAACAAATGAAGTGTTAGGAAACTAGGAGAACTCTAATGGAGAAAAGCTGACAGTGTAAGGGTGAAATTTTAAGAGATTCGTCCTGCTGTGGAAACTGGCGCTGACTTTTCACTCCTATTCCAAGGAACAGAAGGGAAATCAGTACAAGTCATGAAGCAAACTAAATCACATATTTTTAAGTGAGCTATCTATGGAAGTATTATTCTCAACAAAATTATCTAATAAAATTATCCAAACTGAGCCATACCTTTTCAAAAGTTTGAGGACTTAAATTAACAAAAAGCAATTAAATCACTACGTTTCTCAACAAAGGCAGATCATAAAATACTTTTTCTTAGAAGCTGGGTGTGGGTGGCACACACTTTTAATCTAGCACTCCAGAGGCAGAAACAGGTAGCTCTCTCTGAGTTAGAAGCCGGCATGGACTGCATAGCAAGTTCTAGGACATGGACGGCTACATAGTGAGACTCTGTTTCAACAAAACAAAACATAAAAAGATACTTTTTGTTAGGTCCCAGCTCCAAATTAAATTTCACTAAAGATGATCCTGGATAGACTGCTCTTCCTTCTCATCCTCAAACCATTCATGCCCAATGGAATGAAAAGAACTTTCTTTCAATACAACCTCAATGTTAATTTGTAGGAAACTGAAAAGAAACCACACTATCTTTTGGGAGTCTCCCAAGAAAAATATCATCTTACTTTGTATTTTTTTTTACATGTTTAATGCCTCCTGCCTCCTATCCTCCCCTCTACTCCCTGTTGGCTTCCAGTTTGTATAGAGCTTTGCAAAGCACATTTATGATAGGTTTTGTTTTACTCTTTTTGCACTACAGTAGCTTTTTGGAAACAGGATCTAATCTCCCCAAGCGGAAGGTCTTTCTTTAGAGGCATAAGGGCTCATTTCTGTTGATTTTGTGAAAGTATAGGTATTCAAATGCCTTCTATTTTTAAACTAACAATATTGTTTATATGATTTTAATGTCTCAAATATATGCTTCATCTAATGCATGTTTGCTAATCTTGGAAGTAAAATTCTCTTTTTATAAAAAATATTTAATGTACAATCCGCTTGCATTTTTTTGTAAATGAAAGAAAAAGTTGGAAAGAGCACTCACTGATGTCTTGCTATATACAGACTCGTGAAAAACTATTCTCTCTTTGCAAGAATTTGCATATTTAAAATGTTATTTTTGTAAGAATTTGCAAGTTCCATTCAGAACAAAACTTGTCATTTCTAATCCCAAGCATGAACATGTGGAGTTTCAGCTCTTTCATTAGATTTGCCATTTTTACAGAGAAATGTCCCCATCTCTTGCAACATGTCTTATTTAGAGTACAAAACTAATATAAATCGATAAAAAACAGAGACTGATAAAATGTGTTTAAAAATCAATATAGTATTACATGTTTTCTTTGAGGGGTTTCAAAATATTAAATAATAGATTTCATCATATCTTCTAACAATAATGCTGTATCATCATCACTAAAATAAGGACAAAAATGAGGAATTAATCCAAGACTGCAGAATTAAGAATTTGTTTCCTCAGTGTATTCTGTATAGCCACATTACAGCAAACTAATATCTAGCATGCAACCCTTGGTGCTGTAATGAGTTTTGATTGGCCAAAATGCTTTTCCCACAATTACCTCTTCTACATTAAATTTGAAATGCAAATTAGAAAATAAAATTAATATGACAAGTGGGCTATTTGACGAATTTTTAAGTGAACGTTTTAAAGAAATATTTATCTTTGGGGTCTTGAGATGATTGTTTCGGAGTCTTATTTTGATTCTTCAAATGTCACTATAAAAAATAATGGGCATCCAGAAAAGATAAATCATAAATGCCTACCATTAGTATACTATGTTAACCTAATTTTTCTGTGTGAGGTTAATGGATATCCCACATGGCTAGTATTGGTTTCACTGACTTTTCGTACTTTTTGTGTCTATTGTTCTTTTATTAAGAGGAAACTCCAAGTACCATTACTATGGGATTCGTGTGAAACCAGATTCCCCTCTTAATCGTCTACAAGAAGATATGCAGTATATGGCGATGAGACAACAACCCATGCAGCAAAAGCAAAGGTAGATTCTTCAGTTATTGTTGATATTTCAGAGCTACACACATCTTAGTCCTTAGGGGTCCTTATTTCTGAACAAATGGAACAAACGGATGTGCAGAAATGTTGCTGCCATTGGCGTGCAATGGCACTATGGACATTTCACTAAGGACAGTGCTTAAAGGTGGTTTAGATTTTCAATTAAAAAAAAAAATAACATCCTTCAACCCTTTAAAGTTAAAGTGATGTCCCAAACTGTTCGCTCAGGGAAGTGACATGCAAAGCATAAGGTGTAGACTGAAGCAAATGTGACCTTAGAGAAACTTGTGTGTGCTGTTCTAGGGATCCTTCAAGTCATTCTTAAGTTGTATTTATTATTAGTATGTGGTGTGTGCATGCATGTGCATGTGCACACACATGTACATATGTATATATATATATGTGTGTGTGTATATGATGTGTTTGTGAGTGCAGGTGTCTAGCAGTTAGAAGACAACTTTCAGGAATTGATTCTTTCCTTCCACTATAGATTCATTCAAACTCAGGGCATGGGGCTTGCATAGCAAGCAGTTTTACATGCTTAACCAATCTAACTCATCCCAAGTTGTTCTTTTTGACCAAGTTTGAATTCGTACAGGATCTCTGGGACTTCTTACATTTTCTTGGAATCTAATTTTCACAAAGTATAATTGTGGATATTGGAGCTTTAAGAGATTTCATGTATTCATGGATGGATGGATACACCAATACATGGGAAGGCAGATGGATGATAGAATCATGTATTTCAGAATGAGAAAAATAAATACCTTTTTAGTCTCGATATAGTCCTGTGATAATTAAAGCATTAGCATACATTTTTTAAAGATAAATCTCACAAACGTTAAATGATTTTTACAGCCCATTATATTATTGTCAGGTCAAGGACCTTCCAGTCACTTATGACTGTATCACAATTTGAAGCAAATAAAAAATTTTAAACTCTTCCTCTTTGCCAATGTAACTTAGCTAAGACTTGTATTTATAATTGTTCTTTTCAATTGATGTTGTGGAAGTAGCTAGGAAAAAGGACACTTCTGGCTAGATTCTAATCTATTGATCTGGAGTGATTATTTGTATTGGTCAGATTTTCCCCATCCATATTAGTGTAGCATACAGCATTAGTTCTAAGACATTGTTATAGAAAGACAATATCACAGTAGTCTTTCCTCTAGTAGACAAACACTGACTGAAGTTCTACTGTGTACTAGGCCCTTAATGCAAGGACAGGACGTAGTCTCCAGCTTCGATAAAACAAGGTGTGTGGGGAATTAGGGATTAAAAGGTAATGTAACCCCTGTTGTGCCAAAATACACAGAACTTGATCAAAGAACTATAGAATACAGGGTAATTTAACAAACTGGAGAAGGGAGGATTTCCATGAGAAAGTGCTATTTGAGTAGGTACTAAGAGAAGAAAAAGAAATAAAGGACTATTTAGCCAAGGGGAAATATCAATATAAGCACATGAGGGTAAAGCCATGATGTCTTTGGTAATGGCCCATCTTGGTGAAGCTGTTGTCACAGAAGAATTGAAAGGGTGGTTGAGTATTTTTGTAAGAGATGCAATTTGAATAGTAGTTTGAGACACATACTATGGGATTTAGTTGTATATGAAGCTAATGAGTTTGTTCTTTCTGCAGAAGATAGCTTTAAAGCTATTAAGGCTTTGAAGCAAACAATGAAACTTTGATTTTTTTCTAGAGAGATGACTTTTTGATTTGGGGCAAGACATATTTAATGGGAAGAGAATGGAGGAAGGACTCTTGTTCAGTACTTTCAACATGATCACAGTAGCAAGTGTATGTGTTCTAACCTTAAGATTCAGCTCAAGGCTGGCTATCATAAAGTTTCTTGAGGATTTTAGATCTTTAACTCACAGATTCTCAATTTTGTTTTTAATTCCAATTTTTTTTAATCTATAAGAAGGAAAATGTATTAAAGAGGACTCGGGGAAAAGCCAAAATAAATCAGAGGGTAGAACCTAGAATGGTTGGCTATACAGTTTGTACGTTATAATAAACTATTGTTTTGATTAATTTTCCATTTAATAGAGCAGAATTTATGGCATTTATCTTCTGGTATGATCTCTGCCCCCATGCTTAGCAGCAATACACAGTGAGATAATGGTGAGATCCAGAAAAGCTTGTTAAAATACAGGTGATATGTAAGATTTTTAAAGTATTCTCGAATGGGGGCTAGTATTTAGTATTTCAGCATATTCAGATTGATTAAATACCTCACAATTTATCGATTGCATTGTTGCATCCACATCCTCCATAGTGTAAATTACATGTTTCACATGTTTTATAATGAAGAAGTCGGTATGTGTGGTGATTATTTTGATAATTTAAATTTTGATATTCAATTCGTAAATAAATTTGGAGTTACAGTAGTTATATGGATAATAATGATTTATTTTGCATGGATTTATACCTTGAACTCTTTTATGTAAGGAATCTAGATTGAAGATTTGATAGGATAGTGGAGAAAATTTCCACATATGTGTAAATCAGATAGCAATGGTACCATATGGAGCATAGCTGAGACTGGAAATGGTTAGAAAAGAGCTCCTCGATGCAAAACAGATGTGACAGAGCCCATCTATAGTTTCATGTGCATGAAAAGATGAATCCACCCTGAAACCCTTTACTTAAAATGAAGGAGCAGATTAGAGTCTGCTTGATTCACAGGCATTCATGGGATGTGACAGCTAGTGACAAGGCATTATAAATAGCCAAGGTCTTCTGTTTACTTTTGGCTTATACAGGGGTCTGTGAACATTTAGTGAAGGGACAAAGGGACTGAGGCACTAGCAGACCTTATGAGTGTCACTCTCCTGATTAGAGTTAGGGTAACAAAATGGAATAATTGCCTCATATAGAATGACACTATGGGTAATCAGAAAAGAGAAAAGGGTATAGTTTTTAAAATATCTTCCGTTGAAAATAAATGTTACATTTAAATAAGGCTGTCTCCAATTTTTAAGAGACTGCGCTAATTTGCTTACCTTTATTTAGGTAACATATAAATTAAATTATAAAAGAACAAAAAAGGAGATCAATTATTTATAAATCTAAAAACTGTAAAAATGTTTACTGCAGTTTATTTTTAACACTTAAAAGAAATGTATAAAAAACATTGGCACGTATACATTATTTATTCCATGTCTTTGTAGGCAAAGTGGTAGAATGGAGCCAGGTGCTTATGCCAATGTACATGACCATGCTTGGTCCCAGTTGCCATTCCCAAATCACATAACGCCAGTTGCATGTAGAATAAGTATATCACATCTAAAACATCATAGGAAGACAGAATGTTAGAAGGAAGAGATCACCCAGTGGAAAATGAAGTCAATAAAGAATCGATAACTTATCCATAATCATATGGCAACCTAGAAGAGAACTCGCCATCTTGTCTTCATTCTTGTAAGAATTCTGTCATCAAAGACAGAATGACTAGAGCAGAAACATACACTTACAACAAAAGTGTTACAGCCAAGTGTGATGGCTCATGCCTCCCTCCTCTTTCCTTCTTCCCTTTTCCTCTTCCTCTCTCTCTCTTCCTCTCCCTCTCACATGGGAGGTTGACACAAAAGGACTATTTCAACTTCAAGTACAACTTTGGCTACAGAGTGAGACGTTCTTTTAAAAAATGCATAGTAAATACAGGGAAAGTCACATTTTAATAAGCATCTTTTAATTAATGAGAAAACATGCTACTTATTACCCATTTACATGGTCTCTTGACAAGAGGAGGATTCTGTGAGCAAAATGAACCTTTGTGACTGTGGGGGAAGAAAGAGAGGTCTGGTAGAAAGACTCCTTTTTGCTTCAGATATGAGGGAGGAAATCCAAGAGTGTTTGTCATTAGGAGACCTTTCTTCATATAAGATGCTTAAAATAGTTGAATGAACTCTATATTTAGAAGTAGAAGGCAAAGATTTGAGCACAGATTTTTTGGTACTTCTGTAGGATGCAGGACTTCATCTCCATGAACCTTAGTTTCTTCAACTTCAAGTTGGAAATTAATAGACTACTTCATAGATCATTTGGCAGTTCAAGTGGAAAAAATGAAAGTTTACAGCTGGAAACCTTTGGGTGTTGTTCATCTTCTCATTATTATACTGTTACTCTGTAAGCACTATGAAAAATCTGATACTCTGCTGTTTTGGAGGAGAATGCAGCCTAGAAATGGAGCAGGTGTAACTTGTTTCTCTACACCTCTAGGCTAGTGGTTCCCAACTTTGATGAATAGTCACAGTTTATAGCTCCTTTCCTGGACCACCAATTCTTTGGGGTCATTACAGAGATAAACCTAGAGGACTAGTTAATTGAGACATGAGAGTGTAAGGGATCTTTAGTGGGAAGTGCTCTGTTAGCTGTGCATTTCACTTTGGGACACAAATGAGGAATTTTGACACTGACTACTGAAGTCTTTAGTATTCCGTGTGCTACTGCACGAGTTCCTGACATAATAATTGCATTTTTCACTGAAGTCAAGAAGAACATAAAGAACCACACCCCAAGAATTGTTGAACTATAATGATGCATGTAAAGTTTGATAATAAATAGTAACAGTCATGATCTAGTGTTCTCAGTATTTGTTGAACTCTAAAATGGCCTTTAATCTTGTTTGATATGTATAATCTCATCTGACAAGTATATTGTATTTTACTGATAAGAAAGTAGGTCTACTTAATTGTGCTTTATGGAGAGCAAGAATCTCACCAATCTGTTTTCCCTAGATAGAGCCTCAGGTACTTTTAGTTTTTGTTAACATCCTGACATCAAATGGAACGAGATTGTCATTCTATAAATGAAGGAGGTAGGGAGAGGTATCTCTTTAGGAACTGTGTAACAGAAAGGGCCTGCTGTAGATAACAGAAGTGGCATGCATACGTGCAAGAATATCACTATTCTAGATAGCTAACTGTATAGTACCTATGCTAAAGGGCACGTGAAGAGGCTCATAAATGATATCGGGAAATCATGCTTGCCTCTTTCAACATTATATCCTTAACACCTAGCAGAACACATTTGTTAAAGAAATGAATGATCCAGAGTATTCATTCTCATTTTAGACAATAGCTACCTCATTTGAATTTAATTTTTTTACTTTTCTTGCCTAAATAGAAATGTGAAACTAATGAATAGACAAATATTCTGAGCATTCCCAAGAAGAACTGAAGAAATAAAATCTTATTTTAATCAGCAAGGTTGATGTTAGAATTCACTTAAATGACTTGGAGATCAATTTAGTATGACATCAAAGACTTGTTTCCTATTCTGAAAGAATGGGTCTTTTCATGTCTCTTGGCTTTCTCTGACATCAAGTGATCTAAAGACTCTGGGACTATTTTTCCAGAGAATTACATGAAAGCAGTAGAAAATCCTAGCCTCTTGCTCTATAGTCATCTGGACATTATTGTTTGTTCATGAAATTCAAGCAATTTTTTACTTTCAGGAGTTATAAATAGAATAATGACCTACAATATCATTCTTACTTTGCTTTTTTTTTCTTGGGCAGTTTTCAACTGCTTTGAAAGAACTCTCATTTGGTATGTTCAAAATCTTTCCACTTGGTGCTGATCGTTGAAGTAATGGTAAATATATAATATTCTGCCTTCCATTGGACCACTTTAGTATCTGTGCTTGTGAGATTATTGACAGGATATTACTTTTACAGTAAGCACAGCTGCCCAACTCCTAAATAACAGCTACAGCTAACCTCATGGGGCAAGATTCCTAATAATTTTCCAAGTTTTCTGTGTTAGTGACAGGTTTCATGCATGCACTCAGCTATTAAAACATTAGAGTGTCTTTCATTTCTTAATCATTAACAACTTTAGCTCTGATTGCCCATGGAGTTGCAAGCTGTTAAAATGATCATTTACTTCTTACTAATTTAGAAACCAAGAGCTGTTTCTTCCATTAATGCAGTGTAGGTCTCTCCCATGAACATGCACAGCACAGAAGCCCCACGAATCACTATGGGAAAATTTAATCTATAAATAATTTGTAAAATAAATGGGTATACATTGGTGGGTAATAGTTTTAAATACTAAAGAGTTCAGTATTTCTAAAGGATTCAGTATAGAAGTTTGGTGATTTTATAGCCACTTTTGAAAGAGATATATCTTTGCTCTGGAAACTATTATTGAGTATGTTAAAGCTGTGATGAAATGCTTCTTCTACAAAACTTTTAAAAAAAATTTAAAAATGCTTTTCTGCATTTTATATTTTAATGTTTTTGGTGATTATTTAATGAAAAGTAAAGAGAAGGAAGAAGTCTTGTTTCATAAAAAACTTAAAAATTTTATATTCATATTTATCCTTTTAAACCTGTGCATGTGCAGTGTCACAGTCACAGTAAATGCTCACTAGGTGTTTCATACATCATTGACTTAATATCTATTAAGATCAATTGATAGTATGATAAAATGAAAAGTGTTATCTTGAGCATTGATTTAAAGATATTGTACATTTTAAATTAAGTTTATAGGGGAAAATCACAAATTTACAACTTCTGTTTTAGAAAGTGAGTGTTGTCTAATGTTGTTGCATATGTTTCTACAAAGTGGAAATAAAGGGATCTGTACTGAGATAAGAGGTTCCTGTGGGCTAGGTCTGTGCAAGCTACTTAGGAAATCACTCAGAAGGTGTAATACCAGCTGTTAGCTCTGTTCTTAAAGATTTCATTGAATGTGTATATACAGTTAGACCTTTTCATTTTGTGGAAAATTCCCATTATTGACTTGCAATAAAGTTTCAAAATGACCAATAGATCATCTGAAACCATTTCTTCTAGGAAGAATCAGCTGTCAAAACTATTTGTTAAGTAAGCCTCTGCTTAATATGATTGTCTTGACTCCCTGGTAAGCTTCCTTCTGCTCTGGGGAAGCCAAAACCGCTGAGGTAATTGTATGAATAGGATATTTTCCTTAGATGGAATCAAGGGAACCAAGAGAATGAACATCTAGACTTCCACAGTCCAAAATTTCTCACTTTGGGAATTTCCTCTAATCACTGACCCAATGGTAGACAATAATATACTATGATATGCCTCTTGGTGAGTACTATGTTAAATAAAGCAAGGAGAACAAAGGTTAGCACTACCAAGAAACTCTTTCATTCTTCCAGGCTCACACCATCCCTCTTGTCCAAGACCATCTTCCTGCCTTTCTTGAGGTCATTCCTCATGGCACAACCTCTCTGAGACTTTTTCCCCACACCTTTCAATTAGGTGGTACAGTGTAAGTTTCTGGCTTATATGGGTTCTATCGCAACCAAAGATAGATGCACATAGTACATCTTTGGCTATCTTTGAATCCACTATTCACCCTGCTGTCCTTATTTTATGATTATAATGAAAATGCTCATTTCCCAGTATTAACTATATGGTCTAGTTCACTTCTTTCTCTCTACTATGTAAGATTTTTTTCTAAGTGTTGATTTAAACAGTTTTTTTTTTTTTAGAATATACCAGTATATCTCTTCACATCTCCCCATAAGCTGGTATTGATACATTTTCTATCTCCCATATAATATGATATGATACAATACACCTCTAATTAGTATGTCCCACTCAGTAATATTATTAAACATAATCATGTGTTCATAATTCATTGTGATTTTGATTACAGATTTTGATTACATATTCCTTTCTTTTAGAAAATTTTATTGCCAGTAAATATTAGTGATCAACACTACCTTTCTAAAAAAGCAAACAAGCTTGCTTTTAGGCTACAGGCTTGCTAAGCCATGTGTGAAGGGAGACTGTGAAATGGCATGTATACTCTGAAAATGTAGAAGGCACATTATTTTCTTTCCAGGTTAAGTTTCACTTGCCCTTCATAAGATTCCATAAGACTGATGTGCTGTAGGACAAAAGAGCATGATGAAGAATAGCTAGGCAAAGTTATAGTCACCTCATAGCCCATATTAAAACTTAATAACTTTAAATTTATAGGAAATAATTTCAGAGTAAATTATTAACATACCTTTATCTACTTGTGTCAAAGATAATGTATTTAACCATGAAGAAGCATAGTTAAAGAATTTTATGCTGTTTTGTTAGTAATATGAAATTTTGTAGATGAAAAAGTTTAGCTAAAAATCAGGGTAAACCCTGAATGAATCAATGAGGACAAAAAATTTTCCTAAATTAAATAAGGATGAAATCATTCAATCTGCTAGCACAGGGTGGTCAAAATACTACTCCCCGCTTAAGTACATAATATACTTGCCACAAAAAGTATTTAGACTTCTCTAAAATGAATCTTCAAGGAGAAACAAAATCAGAAATGACATTCTTAGTACATCACAATTGTAATACTTTCCCCATCTCTGAATATGGCCCCACATTAAAAGAATATTCAGGTTTTCCCATTAAATAAATGACTAGGCTTGAGTTCTTTGATAACATTAGAAACTAGCAACCAATATTTTGTGCTAAAAGAGGTTATCGCTAAAAGTATAGTAGGGATGACATACTGCACTCTGTTTCATCTTCTGTTCTATGACTTTTGTTTTTGAATCATTTCTTCAGGCAAACTGAGCATTGTTTCTATGACATTCACCTGCTCCATTAACTTACTATCTTTTGTCAGAGTGCAGGCACCTTTGACTCTGTCCTTTTCACATATTAGGGACATTGACAATCTTAATGACTGCATATTTAATTATAGAGTTGAATTATTACATGTGTCAAATATCTGGATGATGAGACTACTCTTGTTTATAAATATAATTGAAAATGGCAGGAAATTGAAAACCAAATATAAAAATGTGAATGAAGTTATTGCTAGATAATAAACTTATTATGAACTTTATTTTTTGTATATTTTTCTGTTATTTTAAATTTCTGACATGAAGAAAAGTAAGTGCAATCTGAGCAAAAGAAAAATTGTAATCGCTGCATCCTTATTCTGTGTTTGCCTGTCAGGAGATTTGCCTAGGCGCTGGGTGGGGAGGGTGGTATATGTGATTTTTGGCTTCCAAGAAATAGATTCTTTTGCTACTAAAACACATTTTTCTCTATCTTTGCAATAAAGTAAATAAAGTTTAGAGCTAGGACCTAAAAACACAACTTTCCCTAACTTTAATTACTTTCACATGTGATTTTTTTTTTTTTTTTTTCCTCTTCTGGGACAAAGCCAAGGTCTTTTGCTTGCTAGGAAAGTGCTCTACCACTGAACTGAATCCCCACCCTGATTTTTTTTTTCTTTAATTAGGTAAAGTAGGATTATAGATGGGTTCTTACAGGTATTTTGTTGCATACTGATGCTTTTGGCCTTTGTATTTGCAAATGTTGATAAGAAGAAAAGGAAATGGATATGCTAAGATTCATAAGAGGCTTTAGGAAATGTGAAAAACAGTATGATAAGATTTGTAAGCTGATCTTATTTTAAAGATATTAATAATTGAAAGCCATCCATCAACAGTTCTTAGATGCCAGCAAATTCTTGAATCTTGATTCAGAATAAAGTTCCAGTGCATTTAAATTTTTTTTTCAACCAATGGCCAATAAGTTACTTTCAAATATGTACTAAAACTATAGGTGTGGATATCTTTGTTGAGGTTTTCCAAAGAAAAACCTTAAAATTCTTTCATTGTTACATAAATTTCTGCATTTTTCACAAATGGATCTTTTTCCTATTGCCCCTCCCCTCCCCCCTTTTCTTTTCACAATTGGAAAAAAATGTCTGCACTTAACTTCATGAAACTATTGAGAAAAGCATCAACTATCATGAGATGTTAACAAAGGTAGATTAAAAATGAATGTGTTGGAAGTTTGGGGTAGTGCAGAAAAGAAAAGAATAATTTGGTTTGTTTGTTTGTTTTTTCCTATCTAACATTTTTAGGTACAAGCCTATGCAGAAAGTGGATGGGGTTGCAGATGGTTTCACAGGAAGTGGTCAACAGACAGGCACATCTGTTGAACAAACTGTAATTGCCCAAAGTCAACATCATCAACAGTTTTTAGGTATGTTAAAGCATAATGCATATTAGTTGCTATTAGGATTTTGAAGAGAACGATAGTAGGCTTTTCTCCAAGTACAGTGTCTTCCGTATGTTAATTTCATATAGAAGGTGGGGATAAACGCTGAAACTGTGCACATTATATGATAGTTCTAGTTCATCTATATTTTCTTGTGCTCAAAAGAGATTTTAAAAATATACTGAGCTCTACAGAACCTTGATTACTTTTGCATTAAAAGTGCATTACTATGCGACTGTTTTCAAGAGTTTATATTACTATTAGCTCTTGTGATCAAAATTATGTTGTGTTACTTAGGTAATAATGTCAAATCGAAAGGATTCTCATTTCTTGTGTACAAAGTTTCATACAATACAGTCTTGGATTTAAAAAAATATAAAATTAAAAATAGTTTATTCTATTAAATGGATTACAGTGACTTCAAAACTTTTAGTTTTATAGATGGTATGCATTTTTTCTTTTTAATTTTTAAATTTATTTTTATGTTACATATATGAGTGTTTTGCCTGCAGTTTATATGTATCATGCAATATCCCTGGAGGCCAGGAGAGGGCATCAGATCCCCTGGAACTGGAGTTACAAATTAGTTAGCTGTCCATATAGTTCTGGAAACTGATCCTCAGTCCTCCGCAAGAGTAGCCAGTGTTCTTGACTGCTGAACTATCCAGCCCCAGTATACATGTTTCTTGTTATTGAAAGAATTAGGAAGTATACCTTAAACATTTAAATATTTCTGCAGTAGCCAAAGGAGAAAAAGTGGCAATTGAATTGACAACTCTCCTAGAAAGAAGTGTGTGTCGTTTCCAGACTCTAAGTAGGTCAAGATGAATAGATGCTATCAGAGAGAGAGAGAGTGAGCGGGGGGGTGGGGAGTTTATGTGCACTTGCCAACAAAGACAGAAATAAGGCATTCAGGTTGAAACAGCAACTGAACCTGAAAATGTTATGGCATCAATTCCTGAACTAAAGTCCTCAGATATAGTCTTGTGGAACACTGAGCTTTCAACAATATTATTTTTATTTTGCAGCTTTATTTTAGTTATAATATTAAAATGATAAAAGTATATTTTAGGTTTCCAAGAGCCTAAAAATAAAAAGTGTTCATTTTGATTTTGAATTTATGATAAGGCAGGTATCAAAATATATTAATTGTCTAGAGCTAATGAGAAAAGGAGAGACATATGTAAGTTACACCTTCATCAAGAGATGACTATATGATGTCTCTGTGCTCTGTGTAACAGCAAGTGCCATAGTTATCTGAATGCAAAAGAGGAATGGGGGAGGCAGGCACCAGGAAGAGCAGGTTGATGTAGGTGTCCAACTCAGAAGACCCAGTGCTATAGCTCTTGACACCATGTTCATGTTGCAAGAGATGATTTAGTTACAGGACAATATTATCCAGCACATCAAATTAATGTTGTTAACCTTAATGTTATTTTGAAGTGGTATTAATTCTATAAGATTTGCTTATGATTATGTAAAAGGTATGAACAAAATAAATTTAAGGTTATACTTATTTTTATGTAGTTAAATACCATAATAATAAAAATAACTAAAATTGCTACTGGCAAGCTCAAGATATTTTTATTTTACTAAAAACTTATCCAATTTCTACTTTGACTAGAATAAAACTTAGTCTATACAAAATTCACAAATATACCCCCTCTATTCTTATATGTTGAGGATGTTATTTAGTTTTACTTGAAAAATATTAATTTGAAAAGTCCTTGCTCTTTGGCCCTCTGATATCTAAATTTTCTTTCCTTTTTAGTCTTCTGAAAATTCCCCTCATTAATCTGTAATTGACACCATCCACAATAGCTTTTTTCTGTTGTGTTGTCATGGTAACAGATGCATCTCGAGCACTTCCAGAGTTTGGAGAAGTTGAAATCTCTTCTCTGCCAGATGGTACTACCTTTGAGGATATCAAGTCACTGCAGAGTCTTTATCGAGAGCACTGTGAGGTAAGGCTTTCAAAGATAGTATGAACACATGCTAAGTTTGCCAGACAACTTGTTAAAACAAAATAGTCAAGTTTCTTTTTTCCTCAGAGATCAGATGAAGTTAGTACTGATTCTTTTGAGCACTACTTTAAACACTAATAAAATCATTCTCTTTCTTGTCTCTGAGTGGAGAGGTGAGGAATGCGTGAAAGGAGAGTACATTCTATTCTCCAGTTCTTAAGCCTAGCTTTCTCTGAATCTTTCGATGCAGTTCTGCTATATATTTGTCCTACAGAAACACTTGCACATGGGTGGCACATCAAATATAGAAGGGGATTTGTTGCATTGTTCTTTATTTAGTGCAAGAGATTGACTATACCTTTGCTATCTAATAGGGAGATAGATAAAGTCTGATATAATCTATAAGTTAGACAGCCAGAGAACTGAAAACTCCAAATGTGGTAAAATGGAATGAGTTTCAGGATTTAATGTTGAAGTAAAAATCAAAATACAGAAAGGCTGTATGACATGTTACCATTCGAATAAAAAAGAACATATTCAAACATCTCATTAGAAGAAAACACAAAATGTTAATAGTACCCTTGTGAAGGACTCTGGGGGCCATGTGACAGGAGAGAAAGACTTGGTTTTTTAATGGACTTTTTGAATATCACAAATATGAATATCTGTGAAAAATAATGTCTAAATACGTGTAATGAAGCTCTTTTGGTCTTCTTTCCAGGGACCATTGAAATGCCTGTTTGGGGGGTTGGTTACTTAAGGCTTCTTGGTGTTTTTGATCCCTACTCTTCCTTCCCTGTCAGAATTGCTGACCAACTCTAGGAAGTAAGCTTGCTCCATGCATACATAATACTTTATCTGCTACTTACCTAGTAAAAAGGGGATAAAAGCTTGTGCAGGCTTTGCTCCAGTGCTTCTCTTTCTGAAAAGGATTTAGAATTTAAGTAGCTTTATAACAGGAATATTTCAACCTGCCAATAAAGGCAGCCCTAAAGATTACCCTTTGGTTTTTAGGAAGCCATCCCAACTCTTGACAATGCAGCAAAAAGTTGAAGCCTAAACATTCACAGATTTTTCTTTTCTTCCTTACTCCAGAAATAAGATTCCTTGAGTTAATCTGATTGTGTATTAAAGATGCTAGGTTATTAACAACCAAGGGCAAGTCCTCTCCTTATTCGTGTCTTGCATGCCAGAAGTGTTCTTCAACATGTCCTACTCATTTTCAACATTTTTGGCATGATACAAGCCGCATAGTAATCATTTCCCTTTGATCACTATGATTTTCCCAATAGTAGAAGATTCCTAGATTATCATCATAATTGAGAAAAATGTTTCTTTTTATAACTATTATCATTTTCAATAAAACTTATGTAAACATTGGTTTTCTCCCTTGGCACCTTCTGATACTATGAGAGCTGGTCTTTAGGGAGAAGGCTGCCAGGTCAATTACAGCTCAATTACTCCAAGTTCTCTGTCTGAAGACATATATGTCATGTCTTCAACAATAGGGTCTTAACTTCAAGTTCTATTTTTAAGTATCACTGGTTTTAGGCAGGTGTGGTAGTGTATACCTATAATTAAAGTTGTCTGGAGGCTGAAATGGGTATCAGAAGGTTGAGGTAAAATTGAACTATATATCTATACTTAGTATAAAAAAGCCAAATCCATCCAACCAACCAACCAGACAAACAAACAAACAAACATTCCACTGGTTTTGTTATTTAATGATCAGGTTCATACAAGTTGACACAGTTTTTTTTTTCTTTAACATATGGGTAAGTATTCTTACAGTGGTCTAGGATGTGTGTGAAGTATTAATAATTGCTTCACACATTTAGAGACATCTCTTGGAATATGCCTAAGTCACAATAAAAATGTAGCTCTAATAATTTACTTCTGGAGAAGGTTTTGATATTTGTTTGAGATGAGGGACAACTATGTTTCCTTTGTTTTCAGATATTATATTTTGTAATTTTTAGTGTTGCTGAGAAGTATTATAATTAGATTATTTCATTTTCAGTATCTGACAACTTGCAACATTCTCTACTAGTTCTCAGAATATTCCTTTGTACAGATGCTTAATGTTTGAATTAGTCTTAGAGTGTTTTTAACACCAGAACCCAGATCTGCACAGGTGGTACATACTCTAAAATTATGAAATTACAGTTTACTTTTTCCTAAAATACTCAAGTGGACTCAAGGTTGTCCCATTTCTCTGCTCTCTGTGGACTTTTATAGATCTTGATGGGCCCTTCTGTCTTAGTTCTTAGGTTCTGATGATATCAAACACATTATACTGACTTACATTGACTACACTTCTGTCTTTTAACATTCTGAGTGATCACAAAATCAAGTTTTCTTTGACTTTTTAAAAATATTGTATTTATTATTTTTATTTTATGTATATGAGTGTTTTGCCTGCACGTAAGTATACCACATGTGTGCAGTGCCCCACAGAGGCCAGAAGAGGGCATCAGACACTCTGAATCTGGAGTTACCTGGGTTCTCTGGAAGAACAGCAAGTGTTCTTACCTGCTGAACCATCTCTCCAGCCCCCTTTGAGCTTTTATCTGAAGGCTCTATTACAAAGTAGTTACTGTGGCAGGGTGAAATTAAATATGATCATCAAAAATTAATAGAGAAAGCACTAGTTTTTAACATTTTCAACAAAAGTAAAAGGCCCTTGATACACCTGGAAAATTGTTCTAGAAACTAAAATTAAGTTTAAACTGAAGATAATAACCCAAAGTTAGAAAGCGGAGTAATCTTAAGCTGCTCTCTAAAAAGAGTATACAGAAAACAGGATGATCTGATGGGGGACACAAATAACCAAATACGGTTGTGTACATATCCCTTTTCTGCCCAGAGAGGCATCAGCCTCAGAATGCCTCTTGATTCCAGCTTATGCATAACTTCTGTCTGACTGGGACCATCTTGGAACCCATGGTCAGCAGCCTTGGCAGAGTTAGGTCAGCCCTAAAACCCTCTTCCACACCTGAGCACCTTAATACTTTATATCTGCCTTTTGGATGACCCCTGGTTATCCATCAATTTGAACAAAGATGTGAGCTCAACTGGAGTTCGGTACCCTTCCTGGTCTGGAATAGGGAGAGTGGTATGATAGTTAGCTTTAATGGTCAACTTGATACAGTCTAAAATCACCTGGGAAGAGAGTCTAAATGAGGGTTAGTCTAGATCAGGTTAGCCTCTGGGCATACCTGTGGAGAGTCTCCTGATTACATTATATTAAATTAGATTTTAATAACATATTTAATACAAAATGTCAAACATAACATGGAAGCAATATAAATAAATGAATTACTTTCACATTTTAATAGGGTTTTTGAATGTTATGCCTTGTCATTTTTAAATAGAAGCAATATGAAAAATATGAACAAATTATTAGCTTTTCATTTCTTTTCCTGAGTCTTTGAAATGTTACATGTTATCAAGAAAATACAACATGTTAACTATATATCTATTATTTTAAAATGCTTTTTCTAGATTGAAAATGCAGTATGACACCCACCAAAAATGGAAACAATAAGAACAAAATAGTATTAATTCTTTTTTTGATCATTGATTTTCTATTCTGTAAGTTTCTAACATATAGTTGATGTATTAATGTATAAGCAATAAAAACTAAGTTCAGTTGATTACCTAATCCAGTCTGAAATACAATATTTTATGTTAACATGGAGACAATATAAGCATTAAGTACTTTCACACTTTTCTTTCTGTCTTTAAAATGCAGTCTGTTTTCACTTCAACAAGAAAACACTATATACAAATTATTAGTACTTATTTTCATTTCATTTTGGTAAGTTATTGAAATATAGTGGTGTTAACCTTTAAAATGTGATAAAAATTATTTGAATTTCCATTGTTTTAATGTCTCATTTCCACATGTAAATAATATAATTAGTAGTTACTTTATATCCTTTTTGTTTTACAAAGTCTTGAATATGAAGTGTGCCTTAGTACTTACACTACACCCCATTTTGGAGTGGCCAGGTTTCTAGGCTCAGAAGCATGGGGCTCCTGTGGATCATTGCAAACAGGCAGCAGTAGTGAAAAAGTCCTGTACATATAGAATGATTCCTATGGAGGAAATGTAGATGCGTAACAGAGAACGATTGATGGTAAAGTAAAAGAACAAGTGAAGTGAGGGAAGTGTAATCGTCTGACCATTTTGTTTTTTAGGCAATATTGGATGTTGTTGTGAATCTTCAGTTTAGCCTGATAGAAAAATTGTGGCAAACATTCTGGCGCTATTCTCCCTCAACTCCAACTGACGGCACTACCATTACTGAATCAAGGTTAGAATCAATATGCTTTCCCAATTCATTTTTGTGGCTGACTAAATATCACTACTAATAAATTAGAGATATGTATACCAGTTGTGAACCTTACCCAGTAACATTAAGTGACTAGAGTGATGACGTGACCATAATAGAAATAAACACGAACTGCTCTCTTGAGGTTTCAGGGTGTGTGTTTATAGCTCCCATTTTTATTGATTTGGGGGACTATGGTACAGCTGCTTTGTACTCATGGAATTACTATCCTATCTGCCTGTCAAACTGTAAGAAAATATTAATGTAATAGGCAATTCTGGGGGTATGTTTATATATATACATATTTATATATATACATATATGTCCAGCCATATGGCACCAGTGCAGTGGTGGTATAGTTCTAAACTCAATAATATTTGGTAAACTCTTTTTAAAGTCCATTTTCTTTTTTATCCTCATTTGCCATCTATTCATTTGCGACATTTATTTACACCAGCAATCTGAGTGAAATAGAAAGTCGACTTCCGAAAGCAAAGCTGATAACTCTGTGCAAACATGAGTCTATCCTGAAATGGATGTGTAACTGTGACCATGGGATGTACCAGGCTTTGGTGGAGATTCTCATCCCCGACGTCCTTAGACCCATTCCTAGTAAGTTAAATGCAGACAACTACGGATGCTTTTGTTCTCGTACATACCACCCAGTCATTTTGGGAATTGACATTGCAATCAGGAATGATCCTAATTTCATGTAAATTTGTCAAATAGAAAACATGCAACATAGAATATTGCATGAAAGGAGCCTAGAACAACACTATAGTGAAAGGGCAAAACGGGTTTTTAAATAGAAATAAACCAACCTAACAATATGGCACCCTCAATAAACTAACTTAAAAAAAACACTGCTAGATCAGTCAACCATGAAAAAAAAAATTGTACTCAAGGATAAAGACCCCTTCATATAGCAAAAAAAGATCATCTCTAATTGCAGGCCAATCCCTTTCATGGTTGCTTAGGATTTGAAATGAATTTATCCTGGTTTTCAGTAGAGTTGACGTCCCTTATTAAAGTATTTACTTTGTAATCTCTAGCATCATAAGAACTATAAATTCAGTTTCCATTAACAGTAATGGCTAACTAATATTTTGAGAGAAAAATCTATATAACTGCATAAGCATTGTATCCCCACTATGAAGCAAATGGGAATTGCATAGATAGCATAGATTACCTTTTTTAAGTGATCCTGCTTTTTACATATCTTGTAACAAACAAATGTTTTTTTCTGCAAGTATCAATGTAACTGCTACTAACAGATACTGTTAGAAACAGCTGGAACTACGTTTTTGTCTACATCTGTATGAGCACAGTAGTGACCTTAGGTTTTTAAAATATGGGACTGTTTTCCACTCTACACTGACACTAATAAAGTAAAGGCCGTGTTTTAGCTTGTGAAATTAGTTACTACGAATTTCAAATATGCTATTCACAGATGATTTCTGTTATGTTATTTTAGAGCATATGTAAATAGGGTTTAACAGAAGAAAAGGGGAAGATGTTAACATTTGTATGTTTATATTTTTCTAAATAAAATAGACATGGTGGAAGGTATAAATTGTTTCCTGTATTCCCTACCTTGAAGTAGGTGCTTACACACATTTTCATATAATGCCAATCAACCCACATAAATATATGGAGGAAGTAGTAAAACAAAAGAAATACCACTGACAGTGTCTCAAAACTTTATAAATTGCTAATGCATTTCACTCAGTGTCCACCAAGTTTCCTGACTAAAAACTGATGAAAAATGATATTGTCAAGGAAGATTTCGCTATGTAAATCTCCACTAGTTTATGTTCCAGAATTTGACGTTCCTTGTTACTTTCTTGCTCCCTGTGCTCTGAGTGATAATCTCTAGAGATGTTTATAAGAAGTTGCATAGGAGAGCTCATTAGCCTATGACATCTGGCCACCAAACATACAGTTTGTCTCATGAGATAAAAGAAGGGATATCAGTGAGTGCTTTCTCTTTTGAGGCGAGTCAACAGCATCCATATTCATTAAGCAATTCTGAAATCTCTTGCTTCTGTATCAGCATTGTAAGACTTTAACTTATGAACTTATAAATTCTCTAATTTAAATCATGCATCAATTTTAGTTGACTTTAAGCCTTAGAATTTTAAGTATATAATACACTTGTCTTTTGTCTTTTGAAATTTTTTATTTGAAAAACAACTTATTCTGTCAAGTATTTTGTCTTTACATTCAGCAAAAAACGGAATGATTTTATTTCTCTGAAATTACAAGATGCATTAATGTACCATCCTATAAAAGAAATTTGAATTTGAGTTCCCATCCTACAATGAGACTCAACAAAATAAAGCTTAACATGTAGATAGCGATCACCTGGTTAAATGCATTTTAATACTAATCTCGAGCAGATTGTGGCAGTTTGGCTTTGAAATCAATTTTAAATTCCAAGGCGTCCATTTATGAGTCTTTAGAAGTTGTCAGTCAATCTGCACAATTGTTACCTTATACCAATCCATACAGAGAGAGAAAACCATTGTATTTTCTTTAAATTGTATTTTCTTGCCTACCGATACTTCACTCTACCATTTTCTGTCCAGATGGGATTTCATTTTTTAGC
>NW_008345602.1:1986600-2004160 GCF_000622305.1 Nannospalax galili
AAAAAAAAAAGTCTGCAAATCATACAGATTTAAAGTAAGCTTGAAGCTCTTATAGTCTAAAATACATTTATCTGAAAATGAAAAAAATAAGTGTGAATTATTGTATAAAAACTCAATTGGTAATTCTTAAATAGATAATTATGAGTATAATTAAGGTGGCCTACACTACCATCATAGTACCAAAAAGTAAGTACTTGAAATTATTTAATGTACAAAATAGATGTTTTGTATTCTCCTTTCTATCAAGTTTGTCCAGATAAAATAGAGCCCACTTGAAATGTTTAATAAACAACATAAAGAAGTTCTTGGGGTCCTTTTAAACTAAATAGTTATTATATATGAATTGTAGGAAAACTGAGAAATGGAAATAGCCGATTGAACTTTAAACGAAGTCTTACCGATCTCAGAGGTTGTTGTTTGTCACTCTTCTCATTTCCATTCATGCCTGCACTCCATGGTCCTAGTACATAACACAACACAGCGCAGTGTTTTGCTTTTTTGTTTTTTCTTTTTTGGCTAATGTGGGAAGCTATGGAGATGTCAAAAGATGACTTCTCAAGAGATTTCTAAATCAGTATGGTCAAGAGTCTGTCCTTCTATCCTAGTCATTATTTAGGCCATTTCAATATCTTCTGCCATTGAACCAATTAAATAAGATTTGTAATCAGTTAGTTTTTAATTATAGTGATGATAAATTTTGTATATTTTTCTAAATAATGTATAAGAAAAATTACTTCAAAAGCTTGTTTTAGCAAAAGTAACAAAGAATCATGTCACTCATTAGAGCACAGAAAGAAAAAACTAAGATTTTAATCCTACCATTATATTCTTAGGAGCAGTTGGCCAAAAATATAACTTATTTCTTAATGTAGATTGCAAATTTTTATGTCTACCACATTGCATGGATTCCACAAAGATTAATTTTATATTATGGGTACTTCAAACACTTACTTATTAAACATCCGAAACTACTCCCACAGTGTGGACTCATGGGCACAAAGGAAGTAGAGTAGCATTGACTGACTGAAGCAGCCTCAGGAAGCAGACTCTGTGCTGTAACACAGCCAGTTAACAGTGATAACAGAAGATGATTCTGATCACTTTATGACTATGATAAAATTCTGTCATGGGACCTGTCCCTATTTCAGACTTTAATAAATATACGAAGAATATAGTATCTTGGTAGTATCTCAGTAAAATTGCTCTCTATGACAACAATTTTATCACACTGATCTTTTAGCTCTACCTACCAGATTAAGTGGGAAATAGTCATCCAAAATTTTCATTTAGGCAATTCTAATTTTTACCCTATTTTCAACAAAGAGATAAATATTCCACTTCATATGTTGTAGTTTAAATACTTGCATAGAGAAAAACAAAGCTTTGCATTGTTTCATTTTAACCAAAGATAAGAAATAAGGTTAAGAATTTGAGATCAAAATGAAAAATTTACAAAAAATATTTTCTGCCTTTGATCACAAAGATATTCGTGAAGAATGTTTTGTCCAAGATAGAAAACCACATAAGTATATTCACAACTGGTATATGTTGCCATAAGCAAAAATATTTGAATGCTTTCATTTTCCAACAGGTGTCATAAGTGTCTAAGAACAAAATATCTTTAAAAGGGAAAATAGCCAAACATACCATCCTTAGATATTCTAAGAAGTTAGGAATTAATGTTACATTTTTTATCAATGAAAAATAATATAAATTCCATTCTATGTTAGATCAGATGTTATTTACATATATTTCCCCTATTCCAGCATTAAAATTAATGGTCTTTGATATCTTTATTGTTCTACCTTTATTCTTTTTCATTTAGGTGCCTTGACCCAAGCCATTCGAAATTTTGCAAAAAGCCTTGAAGGTTGGCTTTCCAATGCCATGAACAATATTCCACAGAGAATGATACAAACCAAGGTATAAGTTATGTTAGCGTGTGGTGTGTGTGTGTGTGTGTGTGTGTGTGTGTGTGTGTATTTAGGAAACCATCTTTCAAGTAAAAAATTATCTCATAACTGATCTTTATATATAAGTGATAGAATATCATGCAGAACTGTAGCTATGGATGTTCCAGTCCAGAACTTTCCGTGATTGCTAGAGAATTCTACCTCCACATTATCTTCTCCTGGCATGTTACTGTGAGTTAATCTGTGAGCCTGTCTCCATAGAAAGACTGGACTGAAACTGTATTCTAACCTAAATTTAGAAATAAAAAACCACACTTGTGGCTTTTGGTAAGTGGCCATATCCACCACTCAACTCCAACAATGTATCTTGTCCTTCAGTTTGGGGAAAAAGTTAATATACTAAGGGTCTTATAGCTGACAAGGTGCTCTGAAGCCACAGGTAGCTCCCAGTTCTTTCTACTTTGGCTTAAACTTTCAATAAAGCTTTCTATCCCTAAAATATGTAGAAAGCAACATTTCACTGATATGTTGCCCTAGCATTGTGCTGCCAATATAATGGAGTCAACCATATTTATCTATATAAATTTTAATTTTAAATTAAAATGAAATAAATTATGATTTTTATTTCCATACTCACAATAGCTACATTTCAAGTGTTCAATAGCCCCATGTCGCTAGTGGCTACCATTGTACAGCACATATATGAGCATTTTCATCATCATAGATGGTTCTCTCTGTATGTTCTGTTGTTGAATACTACATTGAGGTAGGCAAAAAAAGAAGATGCTATAGCATAGTGTGGTACCACATGCCTATAACCCACAGGTCTGTAATGCCAGCACATTAGATACTGGAGCAAGAGGATCATGAGATCAAGGTTAGCCTGGGCTATATAGTAAGGTCAAGGGTATCCCCAACATCAAAAAAAAATAGAATATGCTCTTTTTTATTATATTTTATGATTTTTATATTTTTATGTGTATGCGTGTATTGCCTGCATGTAGGTAAGTGCACCAGTGTAGTGCAATGCCCGCAGAGGACAGAAGAGGCTGTCGGATCCCCTGGAACTGGAGTTTTGGATACTTTTTAGCTGCCATGTGGGTGCTGGGATTCGAACCCGGGTCTTCTGCAAGAACATTCAGTGTTTTTAACTGCTGAGCCATCTCTCCAGCCCCAGAAGATGCTCTTTGATTGTGATAGAAGAATCTTTCTAATTTGAAAAATCAGTTGTATTCATAACAATACCTCAAGTAACCTGAAAGCGGTTCCCTTCCCAGTGTCATCAGATTAAATGCTATAGCAACCTGCCTGCAACACTATCTCACTAATTTAAGGGTTAATCTGGGTGATTACCATTCGCAGGGTAACTTCTGCTCTTCTGTTGTTGCTCATATGCAGTTGTTTTCAGCTGAGTACTAAGCCAATGAAGACAGTTTGCCATGACTGTGGAAACAACTTTTTAGTGACTAGCAGTAGGGACTGGTTGCCCAGGTTTGTGTCTTACCACTTAAATGAGTTTCTGTGCCACCTCAAGGAAGCTTTTTAACCTCTATAAATCATAACTTGTTGAGATGATGGCAATTAAACAACTTAACCTGGTACCTGGTACATCATATATACTCGATGAATCTGAACTACAAAAATGGAAGCACATTTTTAAGTATATGTGAGCTTTCACTAATATTCCATTTAGGGCTAGCACAACTGTGTCAAATGAGCCACTTTAGCTCAGTCAACACATTCTTCTACTCAACCAGATGACTCCAGATACATGTTCCTTATGTACTCAAAACTTTAATGCAATAGTCTATATTCTTATTACTACGTTAAGAGTTTTAAGATATTTTTGAAAGATTAGAGCCATTATGTCTACTGTGTATGTAACGTTACCATAAAATCATGAGAATTAGCTATTTATCTAGAATTTATATGATCTTTGGTATCTTGCAACACAAACTAGTTCATTCAAGATCCCATTAATGGTCAACCACTAGGGGATGTAGCTCAGAGGTGGAGCAATTGATTAGCATGCTTGAGGTCTAAGGACCAATCTACCATAGTGAGCAAAAAGGAAAGAAAGAAAAGAAACAAATGGTTTATGCTTATGCAAAAGGTGTGGGGAATTACTGAAGAAAGCTTATTTCCAAAGATGTGAACAGAGTTGAGAAAGCCAAGGAGAAATGGTTTAGTAGCTCACAGCTAGAATAATGGGTATTTATCAAGGAGAGAGCACACTGTAGGGAATGAAACTCTGACAACTCTTCATTTCCTTTGGTCTCCAACTAGTACCTGTTCTTGATCAAATCTAACTGGAAGCCTAAGGACACAGGAGGAGTTAATGCCATTCAGGGCAGACTTCCTGGGAACAGAGAACAGTAGAGATGAATGGAAAGGAGATTTCTGAAGGGCAAATGGAAATTTACCACATCAAATTTAAAGAAACTTGGAGCTGGAAAGATGAATCTGTGATAAAGAACATTTTTGTTCTTCCAGAGGGCCCCAGTTTTGTTCCCAGGACCCACATGGTGGCTAACAACCATCTGTAACTCCAGTTCCAGGGAATCCAACCCCCACTTCTGGCCTCTGAAGGCATTGCACACATGGTGTACTTACATACATGCAGGCAGAACACTCAGACACATAAAATAAAAATAATGTTTTTTAGTTCAAAGAAAATTGAATTTTGAAAAAAAAAGTTCTTGTTACTGGTCTGATAAATTGATTGGGTAATAAAGGCTATGAAATTCTCATTTCACCTTAAAGTCCCCAGCTTATGAAATAAAAGTCATAGTGGTGAATCTGAATGATAGTACTATGAAAACTATTTTATTCAAGTAATAATATAGAACTTCATAGCTTGCTTTTCCAAATAAAAAGAAATGTTTTTATTTTTCTACTTTCTAGTTTTCCTAAAAAGAGTGGGAAAAAATGAAAGCCAAATTTTTTCTATGCTCTTAGATAAAATAACTTCTTGATGTAGCTGAGGAGTTACTTGTGAGACTAGTTTAATTAATGCTGCACTCAGATGTCAAAAAATGTGGGAGTTTGTTTTAGTTTTGACCTCGATATACACAAAAAGAAATAATTCTTTAAGAAATGTAAATGTTACATAATTTACAAGTAAACTCTTACCAAATGATTTTGAAATGTATCAAAGATTTAACTGATGTGAAACAATTTGAAGATTACAATGCTTTCTTTTATGAAAGGAAAAAAGAAAAACAATGCCCATCTCAGCTTCCTTGGGTTTCTATAGGTTGCCGCTGTAAGTGCCTTTGCCCAGACTCTGCGAAGATACACATCGCTCAATCACCTGGCCCAGGCAGCTCGCGCCGTGCTTCAGAACACTTCCCAGATCAACCAGATGCTCAGTGACCTCAACCGTGTTGACTTTGCCAATGTCCAGGTATTCTGTCATCTCAAAAATTATGTCTTTTAAATAAAGGTATCGATTAGTTCTTCTAAATTAGGAACATAACATCTCTTTTCAAAATCTGAAGTATGCACAGGTTGAAGCTATCTTCCAAATATCCTCAAAGAGGATGTTGTGCCCAGATATGACATTACTGAGCCTTTTATTGTAAATAAAGACAGCCAAAGTTTATTTTCCTAGAAAGCAACAGAATACATCATGAATTTGCTGAAGTGTTAAAAGGATAATAAAGATTAGAGGTACTGAAGTTAGGCAAGAAATTAAACTATTCTATATCTGTGAGAATTTGAACAAGTTACTCCACTACTCTGCATTTCATTTTCCCCACTGTAATGACGACCTCAGATCACTTATGTAATTTATGTATTCAGTAATGTATATATAGCCTTTGAAGCAGAGAGTTTTCTGTTATTACAGCAACCTACCTTCAAAGAACTAAGAACAACTCTATTTCAAAGTTTACTACAAAGTTTATTGTAGGTGCCTGGGAAATTTTGTTCACTTAAAGAATTAACTGAAGTAAGTTTGACTTTGATAGTCCAAAAAAAAATTCTCTAGCCTTATTTACTCTCATACATTACACTTGGAAAATTACAAATTTATTGGGGCTGGAGAGATGGCTCAGCAGTTAAGAGCACTGACTGCTCTTGCAGAGGACCCAGGTTTGGTTTCTAGCACCCACATGGTGGATAAAAACCATCCATAACTCAGTTCCAGGAGATCCAACTCCTCAGGCATTGCACAACATGAGTGCACTTACATACATGCAGGCAATACACTGATACACATAAATATTTTAAAAGAAAAATAATTTAATAATGACATAATAGAATTTTAACAAATATCTCATTTATAAAGCATAGCTGATTCTTATAATATAAAAGTGAAAAAATTTCTGCTCTAAAACATGAGCAATAACTAAAAATATGCCTAAGTTGGGGCCAAAGAGGTGACTCAGCAGTTAAGAGCATTGGCTGCTCTTGCAGAGGACCTGTGTTCAATCCCCTGCACCCACATGGTGGCTAGCAACCATCCATAACTCCAATTCCAGGGAATCCAATGCCCTCTTCTTTTTTTAAAAAAATGTTTTATTTATTATTTTTATTTTATGTGTATGAGTATATTGCCTGCATGTCTGTGAGTGCACCCGTGTCATCCAATGCTGTGGGAAGTCAGAAGAGGGCATTGAATTCCCCTAGAACTGGAGTTAAGGACAGTTCATAGCCACCGTGTGGGTGCTGGCAACTGAACCCAGGTCCTCTGCAAGAGCAGTGTTCTTAACCACTGAGTCATCTCTCCAGTCCCCCAGTGCCCCCTTTTGACCTCCACAGGCATTGCATGACAAAGGCACACTTACAAACATGCAGGCAATACATTCATACATAAAATAATAAATAAAATGTTTTAAAAATATATCTAAATTGAACAAAATCCAAATTTTACATGTTTGGAGTTCAAAAGAGTCCATCAAGAAATGTGAGGAGAATGTTAGACTCCTATCTTTTAAATAACTTGTACATAGAGTATATAAAGGGCTATTGCAACTCATTATTTTAAAGACTACCTGATTTGAAATGGCAAAAACATCTAAATAGACATTTCTCTAAGGAAAAGAGACAAGTGGCCAATAAGCATTCTTGTGCTTAACACCATTAGCCACCAAGGAAATGCAGTTTAAAACCTTAAGGAGATACCATTTCATGCACACTAAAATGGATATGATCAAAAGACAGAAAATATCAGTTTTTGTCCCTGGAGAGCTGGAGAAATTAGCATTTCACACACTGCTGATGATGGGAATTAAAAGTGCCACAACCACTTGAGACAGTCTGACATTTCCTCAAAAAGATAAGCATAAAGTCACCATATGACTGAACAGTTCCACTTCTTGGTATATAGCCAAGTAAATGGAAATTGTCCACACAACAGCCTAGCGGAGTTGAGTGATCCTAGCTGAAGTGCTTGAGAAATGTTTGGGTGTTTTGAAATTTTGGAACATTTAATAGACTTTACAACATGATTATTCATAATCCAAAAATCTGGACACCAGAATGTTCCAAAACACAAAAATTTTGAGCATTCAACATTCTCAGTGTTTTCCAAATTTTGGATCTTCGGGTTGAGAGGCCCAGCCTATGTTACACCATTGTTCGTATTAGGCAGGCATAAGGGGAAACAACTCAAAATACATTGACTAATAAATAAACAAAATGTTATTTATCTATGCAATGGACTATTAGGAGTAATAAAAGGAACTTAAACCTTGATTCATATCACAATCTTGATAAGCCTTGGCAAAATTATGCTAGTTCAGTGAAAAAGCTGGTTGCATACTTCCATCTATATGAAGTGATGTGAATGAGTGACAGAGACTTGTGGCTGCATCATGGTGGGGATTTGAAAGACTGGGAGATAACAAATAAAATGGGTGTAGAGCTTCTTTGGGGGAAAATGAGAAAGGTTTTCATTGATTTCAGTTAGAGATGCTCAACTCTGAGTAAACTAAAGGTAGCTTTAAATAATAAACTTTCAATGGGTAAGTTTACAGTGTAGCTATTAAAATAACATTTTGTAAAAAAAACTAATTATTAACTACTTATATTTATAAGAAATTTTAATCTCTACATCATGTCTAGCTTTATTATTTAATAATAAATACTAATATTCAAGCTTGGACAAATAAGTTTGTTGTGTTCATTCATTGTGACTTTCATGAATTAGGCTTAAATTTCTGATATATACTTTTTCAGTTTCTTTTCCATCTATCTGTCTGTCATCTATATGTATACAGACAGACTGGTTACATTTTTACCTAAACACATAACCTTTACCATAACAAACTGTCTTGGGTTTACAACACCATTTACTTTACATATTTCAAAAGATTTACAAGAACTCATTTGCTAAGAATATTGTAAAATTATATTTCTTTAAAATCTGTACTTTTAGTATTTATTTCAAATATTCATTTTAAAAAGATATATGTAAAAAGGACCTTAAGAAAAGTTAAGGTAAAACAACTTTGAAGTCAAACTGGTAAGACAACTCCCAGTTTCTAGATGTAATTTCAGCTTAGTAACAGAAAATACTAATTTCAATTAATATTTGAGGAAGATTATTAATATTCTCTTAGCATTTTTTCATGTCTGTTTATGTGCTGTGTTGAATCAAATGTGTATACAAAGGAGTTCTTCCTTGCTCATAAACATTGCTCTTGAGGACATTGCTGTATATAAATGGTCAAGTATGTGTCTACTATTTATCCTGTACTCAGCAACTTTGAGATTACCCTTTCTCTTCCGTTATGGTCAACTGTCAAGGTGTTCTGTGTCCATCATTACAGTCATTAGTGCTGAAACCTATATGATTAAGCATCTCCTCTTAAAAACAACTTTCCTTTCCTTGGAAGACCATAAACATAGTGGTTAGCCATTCATTTCACCTACATTTTACTTCCTTGTTCATTTTAATGACTGCTCGACTTAGCATATTTCCTGTTTAACCTCCTTGTGTCTTTTTTTGTTCCAAGCTTAGACAGGTTTCCTCAGGGTACCCTGTTTCCCATTCCATCTTGCATCACTTTCTCTGTCCATTTGGAACTTGCCACTGCCTCTTCTAAGATTAACCTCTATAAGACTGACAAATAAAAGGGTCAAATTCTTACAATAAAGAAACTTCAGTTTGAAACAATGAAATTACATATGGAAATATTCCAGCATGCTAAGAGGGTGGAAGTTCCTTTCAGGATATCTCTAAATCTGTTCTTACTACTTCATTCTCTTCTCAATAAGTCCTTGTTTCTTTGTATATTCAAGACAACTTTTCTATTGCAACTTAATTGGCTTTCTTTCTTAATTAATTCATAGTGTTACAATGGTGCTGTTCTTGTATAAATTTTCTTGTATAAATCAATTTTCATTCACATTATAGATTAAATAGGTTTGGGTGTCCTGACCTGATAACCTGATCATTCAGTATTTGAATTTCTATATTTAAAATGCAGTGTAATTTTGAAGTTCCTTGCTATTTACCATCTTGGATATTATTTTTATATAAGCTAAAACATCTTTAAATGTTTATTTTTAGCTTTTTCAGTTATAAAATTAAAATATCTGAATTCTTTTAAATATTGTATTTATTTTATTTTTATTTTTTATGTGTATGAGTTGATTGCATGTGTGTAAGTACACTCATGTCATGCAATGCCCATGGAGGTCAGAAGAAGGCATCAGATCCCCTTGAACTGGAGTTATAGATGGTTTGTTAGCTGCCGTATGGGTGCTTGGGAATTGAACCTGGATCTTCTGAAAGAGCAGTAAATGCTTTTAACTACTGAGCCATCTCTCCAGGCCCAAAATACCTGAATCCTGGTCACAAAGAAATATTTACAGTGTAAACTATACTGTCAGTGTGTATTCTAGAGACAAAGTAAAATAAAGTATAATACGAAAGTCTTTGAAATCCATGTTATTAAGCTGTGCTCTTCTCTAAATTAGGTTTTAGATTATCATCCTATCTTGACAAAAAACATCTTCAGATAAATACTGAGTTTGATTGAGGGGGTAAGAAATGAAATTACTCCATGGATATCTGTAAGTTCCTCATCCTAGTATTGGCATACAAACAAAAACAACCTCCTTACATGGGGGATATTTTTTATTTGCAAAATGAAAAGGTTCTAGAATTTTGCTGTCTAACAGGTTCATATAAGTAACATTACTGTATGTATACAGAGAAGGGTTTAGTGAAAAAAAAAAACAAAAACACTTAGACACCTCACTGTGTAACTATTATGGTGCTTTAAATTCTTCTCTGGGAACTCATGGACTCTTAAACTGACTTAAAATTTCCAGGAAACATTTGACAATATTAGAAATTTTAACTGTTCTTATATAAATCTATCAGGTTGAAATAAGTAAAAATGTAAACAAAATGTAGTGAACAAGTTTTCAATTACAGCTTTATTCCAGTAAAAAATTAGAACAAATAAATATATAATTATATAGAATTGATCATATAAATCATAATATATGCATGCAATAAAATAAATTCACTTACTGAACAATAAATTTCTATATTTGCCTATGTGGGAAAATAGTTTTATATCATTAACAAGCAGAATACTACATAGAACATATTATATGATCCTCTTCTATTTTAGTTATTTACATATGCATAAACATAAATAAAAATAAAAACAAATGATGTGTAACTATGAATAAGCATATAATAAATATATTAAACATAACATGTATGCATAAATAATATAGCATATGCATGTGGTGTGCTTTATATGAGTGAAAAACTTGAAGGATACGCTGTAGCTATTTTTTAGTGCTACCCTCTTAGAGAGTCTTATTTCTTTTTTGTTATTCATATTTTTTCTATATTCACACTTCAGTGTCTTTACAATTGGTATTTAGAGGGTAACAACTGAAAGTATTTATGATTAATGAGATAAAAGAAAAGAGGATAGTAGATGGTATCATCACCTGAGATGGAAGAGAAGCTGCAAGTTTCCCTGGAGAACTGAATGCATTGATTTGGGAACAGTTTGCATTTGAAACGCCTCTAGGTTGGAATGACCCTTGAAGAGAAAAATCTGTGGGATCAGGAGAGACGCTGGAACTAAAGGGATGAAATCATAGATTTATTGAAATTGTGAATTTGAATCAACTTATTCTCTAAGAGTATGTAGAATAAAGGCCATAGACTCTTTTCAGGAAAATTTCACTTACCTATTTTATGCATAGGGTAACGGAGACTCACACAGAACAAATAAATTGTTTAAAGTCAGTTTGGTAAATTAGGGCCTCAGTTAAAATCTCTGTCTTTCGACTGTCAAGTAACATGTTACCAAATAATTACGTTTTGATCTTGAGGAACAGATTATTTTTTCTTTTTATCTTAAAATACAGCATGACGCAGGAAACATCATAAAACTTAGACCACCACAGAAAAATAACTTTAAAAGTTCCTATTTTTGTTGCTGTCACCAAACATGAAACTTCCCAACCAGAAGCAGAAGGGAAATTACAGTAATCAAGTTTCTTGGCAGGTAGCATGTCTGCATTTTCTCAAAAGAGGTTTTGTTGTTGTTGTTTTCAGTTCTGTGAATTAATTTGCATTTGTAGTTTTGCCTTGATAGCCCTTGAGGTTTCTGTTCCCGATTGGTAAACTCACACAGCATATGTTTCTACCTAGTACCATTCAGTGTTTGTTTTTGTGTTAATCTTGAGGGACCACTTTTGGCCAATTGAATCCATTTATTCTTCTTGACTTATTCTAAGTCTTCTAAAATGGCTTTAAATTTTTATCTGTTAAGTGTGGGAGAAACTTTAAAGCAGTATAAAACTAGGGGGAAAAACAGCCCCTTGCAGGTTCAGGCATCTGCCTTCCTTAAGAATTTCTCCTTTCTCACAAAGCCTAGCCAATATAGAAAAAAGTCACCACACCACTTCACAGGATGAGCAAGGACAAATACTAAACCCCTAAAGCTGGCAGTATACTTAATTGCTGACAAGTATTTGTTAATGTCTTAATTCATTTAAATTAACTCTTTGAAGTTTTCTTTTATTAATACATCCCCTCCTGCATCTAATATGTGTGCTGACACTCAGTGCAAAGCTGCAGAGTTTAACTTTTCAACTGTGACCTGTTGCAGGAGCAGGCTTCCTGGGTGTGCCAGTGTGATGACAACATGGTTCAGAGACTAGAAACAGACTTCAAGATGACGCTTCAGCAGCAGAGCACACTGGAGCAGTGGGCCGCCTGGCTGGACAACGTGATGATGCAAGCACTGAAGCCCTATGAAGGAAGACCCAGTTTTCCTAAGGCCGCCCGGCAGTTTCTGCTAAAATGGTCTTTCTACAGGTAGCATTATAATTGTCCCTGAATTTTTTTCAAGTTCTGAAAATGTTTATACGCATGCTTTCAGATCAAAGAGAAGAAGTGAGTTTGAACTTTGGACTCTGCGATTCAGTGACTACAGTGCAGGGAAATGAACCAGGAAATTTATGGAAACGAACGTTTTGCTGGGAAAGGAAACACTTGCTCAAAGCCTCCAAGTTTTCAGATAGTATCTGAGAGTCCGTCTAGATGATTGGTTCAGCAGCAGTCAGATAAGGTCTAGAGGCCTCCCTTTTGCCCCTACCTTATTGAGGATGCTTTCCTGCAGGCTTAACACCACTCTTCTTTTGCTCTCTCTTCAGTGATCCTCAAACTCTGGTCATGAGACCAGTAGCATCACAGCCACTTAGACATGTTATAAGAGCAAATGGTTAGGGTCCCTCCTCTGTATCTACTGGAATCACAATCCATGGAGGAAAAGCCTAGCAATCTGTGCTTTAAAGTTCTCCAAGGAAAGCTGGCTGTAGTACTGAGCGCCTTTAATCCCAGCACCTTAGAGGCAGAGGCAGGCAGATCTCTGTGAGATCCAAGTCAGCCTGGTCTATATAGCAAGTTCCAGGCCAGCTGGGGCTACAAGGAAACCCTGTCTCAAAAAACAAAAACAAAATTCTCTAGGTGAAAAATTTTCCAGTGCATAGTCGGAACTACCTAGTAAATTTCTTAATTTTATCAGTTATAATTGTTTTTAAACCTGGCTATAAATCATAACTTAGATTTTTTTAAGTTCATAGCTACTTATGAGACATACTAATTCATTCTTGTGTTTAGGAAGTGTCGGTTAGGATTGAGGATAATTAGACTCAGTGTTTGTTCAATGTAGGTTCCCAAAAAGCTCTTTTGGTGATTCTGGTGCATAGCTAGTAATCTAATAGATAGTAATGTGACTTATAATAATATATACCACTTTTGGACTGAAATACTTCAAATAGAAATGTATGTGATTTTTTTGGTTTTAAATATTTTATTTTATTATTTTTATTTTACGTGTATGAGTGTATTGCCTGCATGTATTTAAGTGCACCCATGTCATATAATGCTCATGGAGGTTAGAAGAGGGCTTCAGATACCCTGGAATTGGAGTTAGGGATGGTTGTTATCCGCCAAGTAGGTTCTGAGGACCGAACCTGGGTCCTCTACAAGAGCAGTCAGTGCTCTTAACTGCTGAGCCATCTCTCCAGCTCCAGAAGTGTGTGGTTTTTAAGACATAGAAAGGGAAAGGGCTTGCTAATTATATGGTACATGATGGCAAAACTGGGATCCACTATTTGCCCCAGGTCTGTCGCAAGAGCTGAAAACAGCATTTATGGCCTGTGTTGGTAATATATATGTAGGATGGAATTAACAGATGGACTCCTATTTCATGTGACAAGTTAGACAATTTGTATTTTTAACTCTAGCTTTTTTTTTTTCCCTGTAGTGAAAGTTCATGTATTTTCTTCTTTATACAATAATAGCCCCACTTACTTTGGACCTAGAACTAAGAGGCCTAATTGGTCCTTTATTTAGATTTCACAGTCATGTGCATATCAGAAAGTAGTGAGCATGGGACATACTGTGCTTGGGTACACTGTGGTTGTGGTCTGGTCATCATTGGTGAGTTCAAAGCTGATTATAAGGAAGAAGCATTTCAGGTGATTGACAATACTTAAGAACCATTCTAGTGTGAACTCCCTGAATACAGACTGTAGAACTTCTACCTTATTTTGACTACCTTTGTAAAGATGGAACATTTAATTTTAATTTGAATGGTAATTGTCTTGTTTTTTTTATTATAAATGACTCAACTTATTTCACCCAATTCTTATTTTTTAGTAGAGTTACAAACCCACTATATATTTTAAAATAACATTAGTCCTGAAAATAGCTTTCTAATTTCTAGCCCAGGGTCAAATGCAGTGAAAGAAAGCCTGCCAGTTCTTTGCTATTCATTTATTTTTGTTTTTGTAGTAGTATAATTCTGTAGTTTTGCCTCTCACATATTTAATACCATTAACTCATGAGAGTTTAGAAGCACATTATTAAGGTATTGTGACCACCTCTATGGCACACTGTGTGTTTCAGTCATGCCAGGACTAGGTTTGGATGGGAGACCTCTAAGGGGAATCTGGAAAGCACTGCCGCAGTATCCTCAAAGAAGATGGAGAACAGCAGTACCATGGAATTCGAAATTCTAATTCTGAAACTTTTTCTAAGATCTTAGATTTTTTCCCACTTGCCTGAAAACCAATATTTTATTCATCAGATTTTTTTCTCCGAAAATATGTGTGCTCCATGACTCATGAATGAAGCAGCAGTTATTCTGACTGGCTCTTCCAAAACTCACATGACCAAAGACAGAGTATCCATCTTCTGCATCAATGAAAGCAAAGTGCTTTTTCCCCCTTATTCTTTCTGTGTGGTTAGTGTCAGGATTGCCCTCACTTCTTCCTGTGGGTTTTCCCCTACATTTAGTTGACACCATTTTAGAAATACACCTCTGGAGCCTTTGTCTCCACAGAGACCTATTGCAGGTATCCTGAAAAGAAAGAAAATTACTTGTATTTCTTGTTCTCTGAAGATATACAAACCCAGTAGATCATTACTTGCCTTCCCTCTGTCCTCCCTGAGTTGGGGATAATTGGCTTGTTATTATTAGACACTATTATGGTTATTATTTTCATTTCAAAAAGACTTGAAGACATACAGTTCAGGGCCACAAAGGAAAGGCACACTCAGACAGATGCATACCTCCTGCTGGTAGACAGAGTCAGTATCTGAACTTTTTACTGAGACTTAAAAATATGTTGAGTAATGAAAAATTCCATCACAAACCATCAGAATTTAGGGTGTTTTTTAATGTTTTTATCATTGTAAATGCCAAAAGTTGTAAATTTGCAAAGACCATTATCAATTTGGCAGTCACATATTGTAGATACTTCATGTTCTAAAATCAGATCTTTATTCTCATTATTTCAAAAGCTGTGTTTTCATTTTCCTGCACAGACACATTAAAAAAAAAAAACAAAAAAAAACTGGCAATGACTCCTGTTCACAGTTAATTCCTGCAGACAGACTTTGCCCATTGGGGGTCTCCACTTACCTAAAGTGGCTTTGAATGTCTGACATTGACTTTGGAAAATACAGAAATGCAAAATTTATGTGGGCCATTTCTTGGCTTCTGTATTTTGTGGATTACACAAGATGACATTCCTACGGGCTACAGTAAAGGTCATTGAAGCATTCTGTGTTGGGGGGAGGGGGTTAGTGTGTGGTTTGTTCACGTGCATGTGCATGTGGAAGCCAGAGGTTGATATCAGGTGTCTTTCCTGGATTGCTCTCCATCTTTACTTTTTTAACCAAATCCCCTCTTTGAATCTGAAGTCCATTCATTTGGCTAGACTGACTCACCAGTGAGCTGCAGATATCTGTCTTTCTTGTCCAAAATGGGGCTATGTGGAATCAGGGTCAAAATAAATAAATAAATAAATAAATAAATAAATAAATAAATAAATAAATAAATAATAAATAAGATGAAAACAAAATCTATAGCTAATACTATTACTTTTAAATGGGCACGGGAAACATGGTTTACCTGAAAATAAGCAAAATATGAGTCTTCTAAAACCCACTAGTCTTTTGAATCAGTTATAAGCACTGCTCAAACAGATGCCATGTGGGGTCAAGGGGTAATGCCCTCACCTTTCTTATAGGAAAGTTGTGATACAACCTCAAATTTCCAGAGGTTGAATGTCATATGTTTGGGTTATATGTTGTAATTTTTACACCATGAATTATATGGCTACATAAATTATAAATACTCAAAGGTATTTCTCATCTATTATAAAATAATTAATGTTTACAACTATGGTTTTTAAAGTTGATTCATGGTAACTTAGCAACATGAAATTCAGTGGAGTTAATTTTATACCATATCTTAACAGAAGTCTAAATTGGACAATACAATTTCCAATTAAACTGTTAATTGTGTCATTTAGTACTGACATTTAGGGTAGAGGCCCAGCAGAGAGAGAATGAAGTAGGCATAGAATTGATAGTACATTCCAACTGATACTTCTCTAAATATGAATTCCATGACATCCTTACTAGTTTTTTATTGTTGTTGTTTTCTTTGTTTCTTTTGTTTTGTTTTGTTTTTTGAGACAGAGTCTCCTTGTAGCCCCAGCTTCAAGAGACCAGGCTGGCCTTGATCTCACAGAGCTCCACTTGCCTCTGCCTTGGAGTGCTTGGATTAAAGGCACCACCATGCCTAGCCCTTATTTGTATTTTTAAAAATATCTCAATATTATGATTGCAAGTCAGATTTTTTTAATTATAAAATTTTCTACATGTACATTTTATGTTGAAATAAAGCAATTGCCTAAGTAGTCCAAAATTTCGAAGATACTTGGAATAAAATCCAAAGGCCCACATAGTCCAGCTTTTAAGGAGCTCCAGACTCTATCATGTATTTTTCTCCTTGCCCACTCTCCTCTTGGCCTTGCTATGAAATCATTAAATTTAGCTCTATGTTAAAGTCTCTGAAATACATAAAGAGTGAATTCATTTGTTTTTTTTTTGTTTTTTTTATTTACACAAATAATTTATTGAGAATTTCATACATGTATATAAGGTGTTTTGATCAAATCCATGACCACTTCCTCCTCTCCAAATCCTCCCATATTTCCCCATCACTTTTTTTCTGATAACATCATATACTCTTTTTTATTCTTTGATTGATTGATTGATTTTTATGGGGCTTTTGGCTACTCTAACATTCCCCCCTCTGAAGAGGTAACACTAAAATCTTTTAAGGATTAGATACAAGCTCCAAAATTTTTTGACATTTTTGGCCTTTGGAACAGAGTATGTTGATAATAGTCCCAAGGACATTTTGACTTTTAGCCAAGAAACTGGCTACTTTTCTTTGGGGTCTTTTTACCCTAACTGCCTAGCCAATTCCTACCTCCTATTCTTATCATAGTATCCTCTAAAGAGGTTACCCAAATTGCCAATAGGGAATCGGGATGCAGACCGCTCTAGCTTCTTCCATCCTGAACAGGGATGCAGGGTGAGGCAGTTGAAGTACCCCTTCAGTGGGTCTATCCAAAAGACTCCCAAATTGTATAACTCTTATCTCTAGGGGGAAAAGAACATCCTTGAATCATGAATAGGAGATATGAAGGAGAAGTAAAGGCAAGAGTAATTAGCATTACATGTTCTAGACAGAGAACTAGAAAAAAGTCAGAACAGGGCAATTTTCAAATGTTCATATGAAAGTCCACTGGAATTTCTTGACAAGGGCTTCCAAAAGCATCCCTCTATTGGG
>NW_008345602.1:2004364-2016830 GCF_000622305.1 Nannospalax galili
TGAAAAACAATTATTTAAATAATTTTTATATAGACTTAAGCCTAATGTCTGGGAAGTATAATCCCTTGATTATACTACAGCTGGCCCAAATAAATCAATTTGTTTTTACACTTAAGGTCATTTGAGGATCTGTTCCTCATGGGTAACATGGACTTGGGAGGAGCTCATGGCTCCTTTCTTTTACCAGTTCCATCTATGTGAAGATAAGTCAAAGGTCCTGCTAGACCATGTCTGGCTTCACTTGGAAGCATGAATGAGATGTTTCCTCTGAGTTGACCCTCCTTTTTGTAGACTGAACACTGGTTCAAGTCCATCTGGTGGGGTCTCCATGTCCTCCCTGAACAAGAGGACAGGTGACTCACCACAATTACAGGACATTTTGAGAGATGTTCCATAGCCCCCTGGAACTTAGTCGACCTTGGAGGGCAAGGGGCAAAAACTGTCCTTTAAGTCCCTCTAACCACATTAATTTGGCCTCAAACTATGGCTGTTAAAAATCCAATAAGGTTAGTTCCACCAGTCTGGTACTTTTAATTATCATGTGCTATGTAGATAAGGATCAGGTAAAAAAAACCCAAATATTCTCAGATAAACCTTGACTAGATAGATATATATTTTGTTCCTTAAACCAGTTGACTAAACTATGACCATAGACATTTTAAGATTATGTGTATATTATTTTTGTCTCATCCTTTATATATCATAACAAACCTACACAGACCTTCATCACTTGCTTGGGCTTTCTATTTTTTTTTTCTATTTTAGAAAATATCTTCATTCCCATATTCTTTTAACACCTTTTGCATTCTCATTTTCTTTTAAAAAAATAATTATGAGACATAATAGCATTAACAAATTTTCCTGCTGTTGTGAGACTTCTTTTCCTGGGGATGCTAAGCAATGCTTATTCCCTTTTAAAGTTCTAGTATCAAGCCAGTGTTTGATTAAAGTTTTACTGGGGAACCAATAAATTTATTGAGCTTACTTACCGAGATAACTGAGGGGTTGCTGAGGTGCATGTATGACCTGAGGGTATGCACACTGGAAAGCCTTTACCCAGCAGGGTCATGCCTTCTCTTCCTAGCCTTTTTGTACCTATGATATTTGTCACTACAAAGATTTGTTGACATTTAAGTCACTTGGGATTAATTTTCTATGACATAATGGAAGTCATATGCTTTAAAACAAATGTTTTAGCCAGGTGTGTTGTTACATACTTTTATACATACTTTTATTGTATAATTGCAGAGAGGGTGCTGAGCAAAAATAAGCATGCATGTCCTCCTCTGCTATTTACTGTGAAGGTGACTAGGTACTTCAAGTTCCTACCTTGAGTTCCCTGCACTGTAACCTGGAGTTATAAGCTAAAATAAACCTTCTGTCTTGAGGGTTTTATGTCAGAGTATTTTATCATAGCAGCAGAAATGAAACTAGAACACTAGGGAAAAATCACTGGGAAAATGCTTTCTTTAATGTTAAGTAAATTTAATCTAGTTGTTTATTGAAGATTATTATTTATATTTTTCCCTGAGCATTTTCCATTTAACAAGGTATTAAACATTTCTCATTATTAAATGCCTTTGGAAGCATGCACTAGTACCCCTTTATCTACAGAGACTATTTTCTGGGACCCACAAGATAGCAGAAACCATAGGTAGTACCAAATCAATACGTAGACACAAATATACACAAATACATACAAATCTATACATACTCTGTGGTTTTTTTCCATACGTACATAAATACATACCTAAGATTAAAATTTAATTTATAATTTAGGAACAGAGACTAATAAAATAAAAATGCAATAATGATGAAACTAGAGAAATTTTTATTAAAAAGAAAAATTGTGTTAATGTAGTATTTCCTCGCCCCTTGCTCTCTCTGTCTTATCCAGACCCAAATCTTTTGGTACTTGTCCTCATCCTTCCTGTGATGAGATGAGTCAGTGCCTCCACCAAAATTTGAAATAAGATGAATAATGGGGTATTATGACACAGCAAAATATTACAGTACTAGGTTACTTAACATAGACACTGTGATATTAGGATAGTTGACCTGATAACCAGTACAGCTACCAAGTGACTAACAGATAGGTAGTAATACAACGTGACACCTTAGACAAAGTGATGAGTCATATCTTGGCAGAACAGACTAGAACTGCAATGAAATTTCATCACACTTACTCAGAATAGCACATAATTTAAACTTACAAATAGTTTATTTCTGGAATTTTCCAGACTGAACTTTTAAGACTGAACTAATACCATAGAAAGTGAAACTACAAATAGGAATTATTGTCATTTTTAATATTCTCACAGTACTCCATTATTTAAGTGTCATACATTAATATTCTCTAACTCCCCTATTATTGAATATTTAGATTTTGGGGGTGTTTTGGTGGGATTTTTAAAAATTATGTAATGATTATCTGTGTACATACTTGTATATGTATTTTAAGATAAATCTTGGGAAAGGGCATGAATATTTTAAAGTCATTAATCCTATTTTAATTAAGTATATTATCTCAGTGCTGACAAGGTGTGCTCGATAGCTTTACTGCCAACTTGACACACCTGGGTTGAGGGAGCCTCAGTTGGGGGATTGCCTCTATTGGACTGGCCTGTGGCCATGTCTGAGGGGCATCTTCTTCATGAGTGATGTGGGAGGGCCCAGCCCACTGTGGGTGGTGCCACCCCTGGGCAGATGGGCCTGTGTTGCATAAGAAAGCAGGCTGAGCAGAGGCCAGGGGAACAAGCCAGTAAGCAGCATTCCTCCATGGCCTGTGCTCCAGCTCCTGCTTCCAGGTTCCTGTTCTGAGTTCCTACCTTGGGCTCCCTGATGAACTGTGACCTGAGAGATGTAAGATAAAATAAACCTTTTCCTCCCCAAGTTGGTAGTGGTCCAAGTGTTTTGTCACAACAATGAAGAAACAAAGTAAGACACAAGGTATTAGATATTCACATTTACCTACAGTAGGATTTTTTTTATTGTCTGAATTTCATTCATGCATATAATGTGTTTTGATCGAGACTACCAATTCCCTCCCTTCCAGTTCTTATTCCCCCCACCAATGTTCTCTCCCAATTTCATGTATTCTTGTTTGTTTGTTTGTTTGTTTTTGAGTCAGGACCTCCTCTGACCTGGTATTTACTATGTAGACCTGGCTGGTCTGGGTCTCACAGCAATCTACCACCTCTACCTCCCAAGTGCTGGGGTTAAAGGCATGCACCACTATGTCCAGCATGTTATTTTTTATGTATATTTCTATAAAATTTTTGTGCATTTCATATATAATATCTTAATAATCTTTATACCCCCTCCCCCATCCAGACCCCCCCATAGCCCACCTCACCAGATTTCATGCATTCTGTCATATATGTTAAGGCCTATCAAGTCAAGTTAGTGTACTCAGACGTCCTTCAGTGCAAGTTCATCTGCTGGGGTCTAGTCAGTCTATCTAGAACCTCTCCCTTAAAGATCAACTCTCCCTCACCCAGCAGTAATCAGCTGTCAGTTCTTCAGCTAAGGTTAGAGCGTGCTGCCTATTTCCCCAGTTCTCTGCTGAGTTTTTGTCTTTTTGAGTTTGTGTGGGTCTTGTACATGCTGACACCATTGCTGTAGGTTCATATAAGCAAGGTCCCAGGGGCCTGTAAGACTGCTCCCATGTGGTTATGTACCTCCTCCCTTACTCTTACAATCCTTCTGCCCCCTCTTCTGAAATGTTCCCTGAATTCTGGGTGGGTGGAGTTCAATACAAGAGTCCTGTCCAAGGACCCACACTCTGCAGACTCTTATTCTCTATGCTTTGGTCATTGTGTACATTTGTGTTCATGGCCCTCTGTTGCATAAAGGAGCTTCTTTGATAGGAGTTGAGAGATGCATTATTTTTTCTACCCCTTGTTCCACTATGCTCCGTAGTGTAGAGGTTCCATTGTAGATGTGTCATTTAGGGTTGGACATCTCACAGACACTTATTTTCTGTGTGTGACCAGTTGTGAAATTCTTTAACAGTCTCCATCTGTTGCAAAAGAGCTTCTTTGATGAGTGATGAGTGGCATACTTGTCTTATGTTCTTTTTTAAAAACCTACTGAGTGCTGCCAGTATGGGCATGGGTTTAGGGCCATCTATGGGATAATAGGTAGCCTCTCAGGGACTGCATCTCTGTAGAAAATGGATGTTCCCTCTCCCACCAGCCATCAGTTACCAATAACTCCTCAGCTGGGAGTTGGACTTCATTAGTACCTCCCCCCTCTCTGCTGGGATTTTTGTCTGGCTTGATCTTAGGCAAGTCTCGTGCATCTGTCACAACCACTATGAGTTCATATGTGCAGCTTCCCTGTTGTGTCTAGAAAACACTGCTCTGCCGTAGCATCTACTGTCTCTGGTTCTTAGAATCTTTCTTCGCCCTCTTCCTAGATGATCCCTGGGCCTTGGGAAGGGGGCATGTGATATAGATGTCTCATTTAGGGTGAAGAACTCTGCAGTCTCTTACTCTCAGCATGTTGACCACTTCCCAGTCACAATGTTTATATTTAGTAGAAAAAGAAGTTTCTCTGTTGAATGTTGAGAGATGCACTAATCTATGAGTAAATTTATAAGTCATTAGGAGTTGGTTTACTACTATGTCCATTTATCAGAATAATAGGAGTAAGTTCTTCCTTAGGTCCTATGACCTACTGTTCTTGACCCTATTAACAGTGCCAGGCATGAGTTCCATCTTGTGGAGTGGGCCTCAACTCCAATCAGCAAGTGGCTGTTTACTCCCATCACATTTGTGCCACTCTTGCACAGTGAACATGTCTTGCCAGACCAGTCGTTACCATAGTTTGCCAGACTCACAGCTGGGTAAGACTGATGATTGCTTTTCTTCCCTGGTTGTGGGCATGGTATCTCCCAGTACCATGAAAGCTGGCCAATAGGAAGAAGTCAACATTAGTTTGATTTATCCCTGTTCTATGACTCAAATATATGGTGTTTTCAGTAGTAGGATCTTACTATCAAGCTATAGAGGATAACCAAGAACAGTAGCAATAGCCTGTAATATTTGGGGTCTTTGGAACCCCACTGACCAACAACTCCAAAAAAAGATAACCTATTCCTGGAGCAAAGCTTTTTATTTGCCAGCCTATGGTCTCCAAGAGAGGCAGTCTCCCTGCATTATAGGGTAACTCCGTTTAAACTTTTGTATATCTTTTAAGAAGTTTCTACAATAGTATGTATCCATATTGCTTTTTCAAAGATCTTTAGTGGTAGTTATCTGTCCCCATACTCCTTCTTCTACCCTGTCCTACCATCTCTCACCCTACTTAATTCACAAGTAGGGCTTTAACTATATTGATGGTGTTTATATAAATGGGCTCATATAGTTTGATTTCTTAAATTACTGATATCTGTTAGATATATTTTCAGGCTAGGAATAGTATGTCTACTTTATTTTTTAATTATTGTTGATAATCCTATAGGTAGATTAACCATAATTTGTTTAATTAGCATCCTACTAGTTGACATGTAGCTTTTGTCACTAATACAAATATTGCTACATTAAAACTAACTTTGCTCATTTGTCTAAATTTCTAGAATTAGAAGTGCGCAGTCAAATGAGTCGACATTCTAAATTTTGATAAATACTGCCACATTCCCCTCTACAACAGTCTCAGGAAGACTTGTGGAGACAGTAGAATTCTTTTATTAACTTACTCTATAACACTATAATATACTCTCTTATGGTACAGTGGGTAACAGGTATTAACTTGTATGTGTTTAGTTTTGAATCTTTAATCTTACATTTTTATCTTTGTTGGCCATTTGTCTTTCCTGTTGGCCATTTGTCTTCACTAGGTAGAGGTCTCTCACAGAAATTTGCCTGCCTCTGCTTCCTGAGTGCTAGGATTAAAGGCACGCCTGCCACACCCAGCATCAATAGCTTTCTTAAGATGCCTTGTATATGGGCTGGAAAGTTGACTCAGCGGTTAAGAGCACTGACTGCTCTTGCAGAGGAACCAGGCTCCTTCCATTCCCAGTACCCACATGGCAGCTAACAACCATCTTTAACTCCTGTTCCAGGGGATCCAACACCCTCTTCTGACCTCTGCTGGAATTGTATGACATGGGTGCACTTATGCACATGCAGGCAAGACACTCATACACATAAAATAAAAATAATTTTTAAAAAAATGCTATGCTGGATGTGGTGGCGCAAACCTTTAGTCCCAGCACTCGGAGGGCAGAGGCAGGTGGATCTCTGTGAATTCAAGGCCAGCCTGGTCTGCATAGTGAGTTCCAGGACAGCTGGGGCTACAGGGAGACCCTGTCTCAAAAAGATGAAAAAAAAAAAAAGCCTTATATATTAGTTCACCTTATCCATGAAGGATATATTCCAGGGTCTCAGTGGATACTTGAAACTACTAATATTACTGAATCTAAAATGTAATGTCTTGTACATATTTTTTAAATTTATTTATTTATTTTTATTTTATGTGTATGAGGGTTTTGCCTCCATGTATGTAGGCGCACCCATGTCATGCAGTGCCCACGGTGGCAAAAAGAGGGCATTGGATCCCCTGCAACTGGAGTTACAGATCCATGTGGGTGGTGGGAAATGAACCCGGGTCCTCTGCAAGAGCAACCAGTGCCCTTAACTGCTGAAACATCTCTCCAGCCCCTGCCTTGAACATATTGTCTTTAAGGACTTATCACAGACTGTGACTGTAACGTTTATAGTTCAAATATCACAGAAAATCTAACATGAATGAATTTCTTTTCCTTTGTCACAGTTGCACAGATAGATTTATTCTGACCATCAATATTTGCAATCTCAGCATTAAAATTTCTTTTTATCTGCAGTACTTTGACATACCTGAATTGCCAGCATCTCTGCCCTTGCACTCTGGGACCATTATATAGCTTAGACTTGCTGGGCTGAAAGATGATCCACATCCCAGATGACAAGGAGCCAGAGTGCAGGTGGTTTCATCATACAATGCAGAAGGACACATGATCTAAAACTTGATTATTTCTGGAATTTTCATTTAATATCTTCAGACTATAGTAACTAAAACCAAGAAAATCGAAACTATAGATAAAAGGAATTGCTATGTATTAATTTATTTGATTCTCAGACAAGTTGTTATGGTCATAAGCAAGATTACATGAGCCAGATGTGGTGATTCACACTTGTCATCCCCACTCATGGGAAGCCTAGGCAGGTAGACTGCCAGAAGTCCCAGACTGCCCAAGGTATATATTGAGTAACAGGCCAGGCTAGGTAACAAAATGAGGCCCTGACTCAAAAGTAGGGGAAAAATTAGTTGACATATTGTAAATGGGTCTAACTTAGCATACAAATTTAACATTTTTTTCTTCTGTTTGTGTAGTGATTTTTTTTTTTTAAATCAGAGTTCTCATCAGGCATTGATTGTGCATGCCTTTAATCCCAGCACTCTGGAGGCAGAGGCAGGAAGATCTCTGTGAGTTCAAGGCCAATAGCAAGTTCCAGGACAGTTGGGGCTACAGGAGATTCTGTCTCAAAATAACCAGAGAGAGAGAGAGAGAGAGAGAGAGAGAGAGAGAGAGAGAGAGAAAATGAACAGCAGACCCCAATCTTGTTCTTTTTGGGCAGCTGATGTGATTACTGCTAGGTGAAGAAGAACTGATCTTCTTTAAGGGAGGGACTCTAGACAGGCTGACTAAAACTCAGTGGATCAATGTGCACTAAGGGACATCTGGGGACACTAACTTTACTCAATCAGCCTTAACATAAATGACAGAGTGCAGGGTGAGGGGGACGCTAAGGGAGGGTGCCGATGGGGAAGGGGGTATAAAGATAATTAAGATGTTGTGTGTGAAATACACAAAAATCCAATGAAAATATACAAAAAATGAGAGTTCTGTTTGTATAGTGATCCTCATTCTCACTGCCATAAACAAATATGACTTGTTATTCTAAATGTTATAGTCAATTATATTTGTTTTGTTCTCTTCATTTATATGTTGATTTCTTATTTTTTTAGTTCATTTTAACCTTGAATTAACTATATAAGTTAGGTAAGACTAAAAACATTGCTTTTATTTTCCCTAGAGCAAAGCAATTATCAGGGACATTTTTTGAGACCAAGAGTTAAGTAGCAAAGAGCCAGTTTCAGAATCCAGACCCTCTGTTTCTGATGTCTAGTTGGTGATCTGTCATTTGATAAAGTAAATGTATGGAATTTGATATCTTTGTAGCTCTGTTTTTTAAAAAGGTTGAAAGAAGCCAGGCGTGATGGCACACACCTTTAATCCCAGCACTCTGGAGTGAGTTCAAGGCCAATCTGGTCTACATAGTTCCAGGACAGTTGGGGCTACAGGGAGACCCTGTCTAAAAAACGACCCCCCCCCCCAAAAAAAAAGATTGAAAGAATGAAGCAGAGAAACAAAAGTCTTCTATTTTTTTAAATGTGCCTGGGATTTTACATTGGTCATTGCAAATAAGGCTTACCCATATTTGTGATAATTTTGTCTCTTACTCTGAAGACTATAATAACAAGTTCAGTATTTGTAGACCAAAAATCTTTAGAAAAAGACAATTGAGTAAATTTGGTACAAAACACATACACACAAATGTATACATCACTCTAACTTTTAATCACAGATATCAAAAAGGTTTAAAATGCAATTGACACATCTCTAGTGAGGCCGGGATTTTATTTGAACTTATTTCTCTTTTTTAATGCAATAGATTTTATTGTTTGTATTCTGTCAATATGGTTCATATTTGTATAATGTAATATGTAAACATTTACATTTTTTCCAAGTTAATCATTCCTTAATTGACTTACAATTCCTGTTTCTATTGGGGGGAATCACCTTAATTTTAATGTAGATCAGAAAGAAACTGGAGTAAATACATTTGTTTTCCTATAAAACTTGCTAGAATCCCACATACTTAGGGACTGTTTCATGGAGATTAACTACTTCAAGAAACTTTGCTTAGCATTTTTGTATGCATTTTCTGGCACAAATACATACATTTCTCAAAGTACTCTAAGGATGATTGTCACCTAGAGGTGGCAGAATGCCAGTTATCATTGATAAGATGTTCACTCTGAGTTGCTTTATCTTATACCAGGGATATTCAACTTTTCTGAAGTTGTTTTTTTTGTGTGTGTGTGTATCTTTTTTGGATATTTTGGTTTTTTGAGACAAGGTCTTCTTGTAGCCCCAGCTGGCCCGGAACTTGCTGTGTAGACCAGACCTGCCTGCCTCTGCCTCCTGAATGCTGGGATTCAAGGTGTATACCTTGCCCAGCCAAAGGGGCAGATATGCTATGTATGATAATAAAATGGTCTTTTCCATTGAGGACCCATCTAGCTCTCGTAAGGATCAGGATTATTCCTTAGTGAAGATGGAGCAACCATCTGTAATTGTTCTGTCACGAGTTTTATGCTATAAAAGCTTATGTTCCCACATAAGCTCTCAATCTAACTTCTTTTAAAGGTAAAACATGTTGAACTCTTTGTCACTAATGCTGACTTCTTCCCTGGCTTTTCTCTTGGTACAGCTCAATGGTTATCCGGGACTTAACATTACGCAGTGCTGCTAGCTTTGGCTCCTTTCACCTGATCAGGCTGCTCTACGATGAGTACATGTTCTACTTAGTAGAGCATCGTGTTGCTCAAGCAACAGGAGAGACACCCATAGCAGTGATGGGCGAGGTAAGGGAGGCTTGAAGAGCTATGAACTACTGTTGCTGTTTATTATTGTAATTCAGTATATGTGTGTGTAAATAATTGAATAAAACAGCTTCAGTTCCGGGAGAGGCAGTGAAATTGTTACAAGGGATCCTCTGACCATGTGTGTTTTGAATCACAGCATTCTAAAATTACAGAATGCACCATGTCACTGAAATGTTTGTCCATGTAAAAGAAAACCTTAAGAACCATAAGACTTAAAAAAAACCTGTTGAGTGGGAGATACAATCAATGCTTCTGATAAAGCTAAGGACTAGGAAAACCAAAACAAAGAGTTAAATATGTATTTTGTAGACGCCACCCCAGCCTTCAAGAGCAAAATAAATTATTTTGTTTTGGAATGATCATGATCATGGTGGGGTGATGATAAATGACACTTTTTACTAAGTCCTTCAAGATAATCAAGCAGTTACTATATACAATCCTGGAATAATTCAGCTCTGCCTCATTTTTTGTTGTTTTGTTTTGTTGAGACAGAGTCTCAGTATACAGTCCAGGCAGGCCTTGAATTCAGATATCCACTTGCCTCTGTTTCTTAAATGCTGTAATTAAAAGAATGTGCCACCATACCCAACTCTTGCTCATTTTATTATACCGATTGGAGTACTTATACCATGCTGAATTAGGTGGGCAGTGAGAAGAGGGGGAGGAGTGGAGGAAAGGGGGCAATGGAGGAAGAAGAAAAGGGACTGGAGAAATGGCTCAGTGGATAATGTGTTTGCTGCAGAAGTCTGAGGACTGGAGTTCAGCCCCAGCACCCATGTATTAAAAAAAGAAAAACAGACATGACTGGGTGTGGTTGTACACATGTTTAATTTCAGCAGTAAGAGGCAGAGGCATGCAGATCCCTGTGAGACTGAGGCCAGTCTGGTCTACATAGCGAGTTCAGGCCAATTGGGGCTGCAGGGAGACCCTGTCTTTAAAAAAAACAAACAGAAAAACAGAAAAGTGATGGCATGGCTTTGTTCATCTATAATCAGCACTGGGACACAGAGACAGGAGAATCCCCAGGGGGCTACCTGGCCAGCCATCTTAGCCAGTCAGTAAGCTCCAAGTCAAGGAGAGACACTTTCTCAAAAAATAAGGTGGAGGGCAATAGCTGAAGACATCAAATATCTACTTCTAGCCCACACATACAGCACCCACACAGAGACACAAACAACACACACACACACACACAACATACACACACACAACATACACATGCATGCACAGGCACAGGTTCCCCCCCCTTACAGAGAAGTGAAGGTAAATATTAGTAAATTACTGTTTGATAAACAAAATAAAAGCATAAACAAAATATTGATATTGACATACATCAAGGACCTCCATAAATAGTACAATTAAGTATTCTAATGTAAGTAAAATGTATGCAAAATATATTTTGAATGTTGCCAGGCATGGTGGCACATGCCTTTAATCCCAGCACTCGGGAGGCAGAGGCAGGAGGATCTCTGTGAGTTCTAAGCTAGCCTGGTCTACATAGTGAGTTCCAGGCCAGCTGGGACTACAGGGGAGACCCTGTCTTAAAAAGGCCATATATATATATTTTTGAATGTCAGCTGAAATATTCCTCTTTTCGTTTCTTAATAAAATCCCTTACAGTTTGCTGATATATATATACATCTTTGTATTTTTGTACTTAACTGATGCCAAATAGGTATATATGTCAGATAAAGCAAGAACTGCTGTAGTTTTTAAATAAAAGGCCAAGCAATCTGGATTTTTCTTCAGTTTGACCTCCTTTTACTTTAGCTATCTAGATATCTTCTTATAATACACAGTGTCATGAAAGATTTCTCAACTCAGAGTTCAAGACTTCTGAAATGAGACTGCCTTTTAGTATATTTAGCACATTTGCCACCGAACCTTATATGCTCTAGGGCTTCTTTACTAATAGTGATAACAGTGTTTCTTACTGTTACCTTGTGGTCTATTCTCACACATGGTCTTTGCTTTCCTTGCATGGATAGGGAACAAAGGTACTGGGTATAAGCCAGTCATAGTGCAAAGGCTCTAGCAACCTCTGCATATGATCTTACAGGAATGCTAGCTCAACTCAAATGAGATATATCATCAATACTACCATCTAATCATTCTAAGAGACACTCTTCTTTTAGCTACATAAAAAGATTATAAATGAATATGACAGGTTATGGCATAAAGCAAAGATATATTAATGAAATCTGAGAGTAGAAATGAGACAAGCTGCCTTCTCTAAGGTCAGAGCTCTCAGTGTACCTTTTAGTCTGTTTGTTTATTGTATCCTTACCCAGTTTGTAAGAAAACTCTTTCCAGTGTCTAAGCTAACCCATTTTTCAGTCCAGAAGGCAAACTAAGGCTAATTTTCTAGATTAAATCTCCCCACAAAGGATTATAGCTTGGATGCCTTTTGGCAATCATAGACTGTTTGTTGGCCTTAATCGTATTATGTAAAATTTCTTGATATCTGTAGAAAGGAGGATATTCAAGAAATAGAAAAGCTTTTTTATCCCTTCATGCTGGCCTCATGTATATCCCAAGCTTACCTCTCTTAACCTTTTGGAGTTCCTTTTCCAAATGTCTAATGGCCGTGGGAGAGCATGCCTGAAACCCTAGCACTTGGGAAGTAGAGGCTGATGAACAGAAAATCAAGGCCAGCCTGATCTACACAACAAATTCAAGGCCTACCTCCACTTCATGAGACCCTATCTCAAAACAAAACAAAAAAATAAAACAAGGGGGGGGGAGAGAA
>NW_008345602.1:2017325-2047004 GCF_000622305.1 Nannospalax galili
AGAGAGAGAGAAACTCTTTTCAAAGAGCAAATCCAAAGTGCCTGCATACAGATTAGGGACAGCATGTCAAACCAAAGTCTACTGAGATCTACAAAATTCCTGAGATGGGAAGACCAAGGCTGGCAGGAAGTTTTCATGGGAAATATGAAGTTCAAGCACCAGAAAGACCAAATCAATATTGTCAAAATCAACTGCCAGGAGTGTCAGGAGGAAGAATTAGCAAAGAGCAAATCCAAAGTGCCTGCATACAGATTAGGGACAGCATGTCAAACCAAAGTCTACTGAGATCTACAAAATTCCTGAGATGGGAAGACCAAGGCTGGCAGGAAGTTTTCATGGGAAATATGAAGTTCAAGCACCAGAAAGACCAAATCAATATTGTCAAAATCAACTGCCAGGAGTGTCAGGAGGAAGAATTAGATTCATATAGAAGCCAGGGATTTCTAGTGAACTCGCCCTCCTCCATCTGCTTTCATAAAATCTGACAACCCTGTGACTTGATACTTATTCTACTGATGAAATTAGATACAGAGCCATTGAGTAATTTTCCCAGAGTCACACAGCTAATAAGTTATAAAACCAGGTTCTGAAACCAAAGTCTTTGCTGTTGATGTTCTGTGTTTGTTACCTGCTCCAGGCTGGGCTAGTTTTGGAACAAGAAGCGCTTAGAAGTTAATAAGGCAACCCTGTGAAATAAATTTGTTTTGCCTTTATTACTGCTTTTTAAAAGAGGGTAATTATATAGTTAATTAGGTCCACAGAAAGGGAAAAGCCTTAGGAAAAAACTCTTAAAACAATTGATGTATCTTTTCATTGATGTGGACTCAATAAATAAATGTTAAACCAACATTACATTTGATCAGGTAGGAGAGAGCAACATACCTTTTCCCTCAAATAAAATAAACAAGTAATAAAATATTACTTTTCAATTCAGTGTAATGATTCTGTCACTTATAACAGTAATCTTGGGCAAGTCATATTCCCTGTGTTGAAAACCTGACTTTTCACCACACATAGCAGTCCCCGACAGTGGAAAAAGCTAAACAGTCCCCATAAATTTCTTTAAAAGTGTCAATCTACTACTGTATTAATAATTCCTGGTATGTTATTTTAAAGCATTTCTGTAGTAGATTTTCTTTCTTTTATTTAGCCTAGATGATAGGAAAAAGAATTTATTTACGGCAGAAATTCATGTAATTCTTTAAAATTTTCATTTAAATGTTTTAACTATGTCCGTAGACTTTCTGGCAGCAGTGAGATTTTAAGACTAGAAATGAGATAGGCAAGTTACATCTACTGTACACATGTTAAGTGAAATTTTAAAAAATCACAAGGTATTTAGTGCAACTCTGACAAGACAAACTGAGCAGAAAAATATCCTTTTTAAAAACACTGCATGACTATTTGAAATCTATTTGAAAGTCTGAAACGTATACTTTATATCTTTAATACACAGTCACTAATAAATTCACTGAATCTATATATACATTTTTGTTGCAACATAAAATGATTCTCAGTGACAAGAACTTTATATTTCATATTTAATATATTTGATACTAAATGCATTTTATTTCTTTTAAATCATAATATACCCATTTAGCATTATATCTAAACCACCTGTATAGCCAGTGTTTTGAAAGAAAAAATAGAAATCATGAGCTAGGCATGGTGGCACACACTTGTAATGCCAGCACTTGGAGTCTAAGGCAGGACAATTGTGAATTGAAGGCAAACCTGGCCTATGGGCATGAAACTGTATCTCAAAAACAAAATTTAAAAATCAAAATGATCCTTTATTTGTTCATTTCTGAATATAAGTATGATAAACAACCCACCTAAATGCCATCTGAAGAAAATTTGTCTTGGATTCATCAAAGTTAATATAATCAGAGTAAAAGAGGCAAATATCCAAAAATTAGAGATGAGCAGTAAGAAATCAGGAGGCAGGCTTTGGGATAAAGGTTAAGTGAAAGAAAGTGCCATTTGGTAGAAGAACAGCCAAGCTTAAAGTACAGTCCAACCAACGGCAGGCAGATGTCAGTGAGCGATTCTAGGGCAACTAGGGAATCCACTGGTGATGTGCCTGTGGGGCAGCAGACTTGCTATAAAGAACATTTTAAAGGAAGGAGTTCTATTACAAACTGAACTACTTTGCAAGAAGAGAAACATCTTTGAATAGTAGTAACTTAGAGAATAAATGGAATACTTGTCCAACTTATATTGTTGGTTGTTATTTATAATAAAGCTTATTATAATTTGCTAATGTGTTTCTAATTGGGGTCAGACTTTCTGATGATCACTTTGCTAGGTATTTTATGTTCACACTTAATATTCACTCAAACCTTGCAAAAAGATGCGTTAGTCTCCCTTTTCACTGCTGAGGAAAGCAAAAGTTAAAAGTTGCCCCAAATTGGGGCTGGAGAGATGGCTCATCAGTTAAAAACACTGAATGTTCTTGCAGAAGACCCAGGTTCGAATCCCAGCACCCATATGGCAGCTGTCCGTAACTCCAGTTCCAGGGGATCCGACAGCCTCTTCTGTCCTCTGCGGGCATTGCACAACATGGGTGCACTTACCTATGTGCAGACAATACACACATACACATTTTGAAAAAAAAAGTTGCCCCAAATCAAAACTAGCAAGTGTTAAAACTAACTTTACAGAGTGTAGCTGTCACACTCCAAATAGCCAATGAGCTTAATGCACATTTAATTTTTCTCCATGTAAAGTATTTGCTGTTTGTAAGAGGGAGTGTTTATTTCATTAACATTGTGTCCTTGCTGTACAACTCCTAAACATAAACTAGTGCACACACTCACAGCAGATGAAGCAGATGTCTCGCGTGTAAGATTTGTATGATTTTGTTGCCAGGCTTCTTTCCTAGGCTTTATTTACTGATATCTCTTGATAGTGATCTAGCTTCTCTTCTCATTCACTTTTTGTTACGTGTTTAGAATATGCAAACTAAATGAGATATTGGTTTAAGCAAATTGCATTTAGAAAGCCAAATGTATTGGAAAACAGCAAATTGCACACTATAGCTCTTTCAGGCCTTACACACACAGTAGACCTAAAATGAAATTTTTTTCAGATTTGTAATTTGTGTCAACTATAAATCTGCTCCTAAGCATTAAGTTCTGACAGTTTGAAAATAAATTAATGAAAGTGATATGGTGGAGGAGATGTGGAAGACACCCTTCTTGTATACCTTTAACCACCAAATTCCTAAAAATCAGCTCTATAGAAACACTTCCATTTTTCTGCCTTTCTCCAGGTTTGTCGATCTGTTTGTTTTTTCTCTTTGCATTTGAGGTTTATTACAGCAGAGGAGAGGCATTTACTTTTGCTGTACTACCAGCCCCAGCCCAGGGTGACAGCCCTTCCCTGGAATCCCCAGCTTCCTTACTTACCTTCCTTCCTGATGCCTAGGAATTACAACCACTCCTCCCCTCCTGTTCTGGAATGGAGAGTTTTGCTTACAAACCATGGTCTAAATGCAGTCCCACAATAAGTATTAAAAATAACCATCCAAGGTTATACAAAAGAATGAGAAAAGGACAGACTGCCAGTTTACAGGGTGTCTCACTGGCTTTCGTTGTTTGTATATGAGATTTCTTTCCTCAGGAAAAATCAAAGTTCCCAGGCCACGTGTACCTTCTTCTAGACTATTTCAGAGAACCTCTCTGAGATGTTAGGTTTTTGTTATGTACTTACAGCAAGATAACTGGAAGTGGCAAAAGGAACAAAAATAGAAATTCCAGATTGCTTAAAACACCTCAGCACCTCAAATGGTCACGGTTGGTCCCAGAGAGAGATGGCTCAGCACAGAATCCTCTTCAGCAAAGCCTACAACTTGGTTGTTTGTCTGGTAGCTACTTAGATAGCCCCAAGGAGCAAAGAGCAAGCTAGGTGTCAGATTCACTGGCTTAGTTTAAGAGTGACAGTGCCACCTACTGGCGGCTTTACCACACTCCATTATCCTGGGTACAACCCAAGTGACTGTGAGGTTGACTTTATGGTATTGTTCTTTGTTACAGAGGAAGGTGATGATTGCTGGTCCCACTGATCAAGATAAATAACCTTTGTTTAAAGTGGGAAAGTTGTTTTGTTTTGTTTTGAGACAGGATCGTGCTGTGTAGCCTATGCTGGCCTCTAACTCACGGCACTCCTCCTCCCTCAGCTTTCTGAGTACTGAGATTACAGGTATGCACTGCCATACCTGGCTTGAAGTAGGAAAGTTCTTTTCTTGGTTTTTTTTTTTTAATATTTTATTATTTTTATTTTATGTGTATGCGTGTACTGCCTGCATGTAGGTAAGTGCACCCATGTCGTGCAATGCCCACGGAGGACAGAAGAGTGTCAGATTCCCTAGAACTGGAGTTAGGGACAGTTATTAGCTGACATGTGGGTGCTGGGACTCAAACCCGGGTCTTCTCCAAGAACCGTCTTAACTGCTGAGCCATCTCTCCAGCCCCAAAAGTTCTTTTCTTAAACTATTCTTTCTCCTTTTCTTCATGCCATAATTTTACTAAAATATAGTGCTGCAGAGTGTCCTAAAAATGAGATGTTCTCTACAAAAATATGGACTTGGCATGATGACAGAATACGTTCTTCAAACATGAGCCACATCTGTCTTGAAGAAAACATGTTTTCGATTTTCCTTAACCTCATTGTCTCTCCGATTAATGATTTCCAAGTATAATCAAAATTCAGTCCTTCTCTGCTGTAACAAATGACTGTAAGGCTTTGCTCTCAGATATTGCGTGTGACCTTAAGGGAAACCAATCAGTTCAGGACCAAGGTTCTTTCTCTTCTGCACATAGTTCTATTTGAACAAAGGATTGCTGCTAGGCCCAACCCTAAAATTTACAGGGGTCTGGGTATCATACGTCTAAATTTTTTTTTTAAGTTGCAAACCAAAGTATAAATAAAATCTGTTCTATCCATGTACCTTGAGAGATATATCTTGATAACCGGGAAGTATGGGTTCGGATTTAACATTCTCCATTTCCATGCCAGCCTCTGCCCTACACACCTCTCTTCTCCTCTGTTTTACTCTCCCATCTTAGCCTATATTGCTTTGGTTCATATTTGTAGATACCTCATGCTAGTGTTCAGGATTTTTCTGTGCCTTGCAAACAGCTTGCTGCATTGGCTTTCTTCTGAAGAGAACTGCACAGGCCTGGGGAAGAGCTCAGGATCTTTTTGCTCAGGGAATTCTGAGATTCCAGGTAACAGGAATATGGCAGAAAGATGGACCATAGAAAGGAAACACGGGCTCTAAAAAGACACATCCACTGTGGGGCACAACCCAGGGAAAGGTGAAGCAGGACTCTAGATTGAGCTCAGGACAGAGACTGCACCACTCTGGCTTTGGCTAATGGTGATATCGCATATTCGTATGTTCAAAGCTACTTTTCCCTTCTGAAGCAGCGAAGACCTAACACTTCACTACCTGCATGTTCTTCCCTGAGTGCTTTATTCTAAAACAATATAACGCTATGTGTGCTACTGCATCCTCAAGAGATTAAAACCCTGAACAATTAAAGCTGTGTTGTAAGTATCTGTACTGTGTGGACTCAGGTGTGTACACCAGGCTGGCCCTGAAGAGTAACACCGTTAGCAGTGATAGTGTGGAAGTTGCCATTTTGTAGAGAAATCTGCCAGAATTTTTGGTCTTCTTAGCAGGCTTCATTGAAAATTATTAGAAAATATGTAGAAAAGTACACACAGGAGAAAGTAACCTCAGAACCTAACATTTTATGAAATAAAACATTAATGTTCCTTATAAAATAAAGGTACAGGTATGAAACCCTGTACCAACACTAACTGTAGAATGGTTTGATTAATTTGTTTCTCATTTGGGAAACATTTAAGGAAAATAATGCTCAGAACCCCTTAAAATTCAGGTTTCAAGACATGCCTCTCTATTATCAAAAGTATCTAAAATAGTTGCCACTACCTAATCTTAACCTTAGTTAATAAAGCAAAAGTTGCAGACCATTGCTTAGTTATATGGGACTTATGAAATAATGTGCCAAACTTCAAGCCAATGATACAGTGGTGAGAAGATTGGGATTGAGTTAGAAAATTCTAAATCTGCATGTGGACAGTCTCCCTATGTGGGAAACTTCAGAGGTCCTCATTTCTTTGTTCACTTCTTAGAGTGGAAGGAGAAGTACCTGGTCAAAATACATCCTAGCTCATCAACTATTTCCAGTTGCAAGATCTCCACCTTTCCAGAAATTTATATGTAGGCCATCCCTTCTCATGGTGTCTGCTTGCTTCATGAATATCTTGATCAACATAAAAGATAACTTCCAGCTCCAGATGGAATGTATTGTGTCAGCAACTTCAAGCCAAAGCCTGTGGCACAGTTCTGTTCACAAGCTGGGCTTCCTGTAGTCCCTTCGGCTAATAGGCATTGCATTTTGAAGTCATTCCCTAATGGCTATTGGATGGACTTTTAGAGTTCTATCAACAGTATTTGAAAATTGAGTTTTGAAAACAATCTGACTTGGTAGAAGCAGTATTCTAGGTCATTTTGTAAATGTGCATATTTACTCCTGGTGATAATCCTGTATGATTCATAGATAAGGAAATCAGAAGTTCAGATAGTAATTTGCCTAGAATCACATAACTGACAGTAGCAGAACTGTGATTCTAACCTAGTCAGGCTGATCTATCGCCTGTATTTTTCTTGCCCTACTGTACTCCACACTTGAATTTAAATTTCATATTTACTATTTAATACCATTGTAGCCTAGGAAAATTGTATTTATTCTTCCTTGAGTCATAGTTTTCTCATCAGTAAAATAAGCATGAAGAGCATATCTTTATAAGAATATTGTGAGGATTAAATTAGTTAAGTAGGAAGTGGAGTTTTATATATACATATTTAGGAATATGATATATCCTAATCCTCTTGACTGCTTCATGAAGACCAAACCACATCACCAGCTGCATCACAGCAGCAACAAAGAACTTGGAAAGTCCTCTTGTGTTGGCACCACTCTGATGTGAGGTCCATACTGCATAGAGGCCTGCAGCCGATGCCCAGGTGTTGTGAGGTAGGGAGGTGGAACGGACGGATAGGCAGGCAGACCGACATATAGTGAGCATATCATCTTAATTGCATTTCCTTCTGTTTTTCATAAATTTTTAAGTTGTAAACTTATGTGCTTTACCTAGGACTGTATTTGATTGCCTTATACTCTGGTTTAGATTTTTAAATTGGTCATATGCTGACAAATCCCAAGCAACAATTTGTATAATTAGACCATCACTTTCTGGATCCATAAAGGTGAATTCAAAAGCTAAAATAAATATAAAGATAACATAATGCACATGTAGACTTTAATAATACTGCATTGTAATAGAAGAAAATAGCCCACAGTTTTTGAATGTTGAATCAAATGATTCATAGAATTACAAAGAATCCAACAGCGTTCTTTGGTATGTAGCCAAAGTGATAATCAGAGGCAAACTAATTCAATGCTTTGAAAAACACAACCAACAAAATAGAATGGGGAAATAACTCAATTAGAAAAGAAAATGGCAGCATTAGGGAAGAAGCGTCAACATAATTAGGTCTAACTGGATAGTCATAGTGAGGCTTGAATTCAATCTAAACTAATAGAAATGAATGAAAGGTTTTCTAAGTACTTCTAAAATGGCAGGGGGAGGGGGAGGATTCTGTATAGACTTTATGCAAATTAAATGATAATGTCACGTGGTGGCACATGCCCATAATCTCAGCACTTGGGAGGTAGAAGCAGGAAGATCAGGATATAGACCAACTTTAGATATATAGTGAGTTCAGAGCCAGCCTGGGCTACATTTGACCCTGTCTCAAAATAAACAAATAAACAACAACAACAAAAAGACATCTTGTTTCAACCAGCAACTAGAAATCGCCTAAGAGAATTTTATAGTTATTTGGTTTTGGTGCCTATTAGAGCTTTAAACATCTTCATTAGCAGCAACTTGCAGTATACAGTGCATGCACACATGAATGCACGCACACGCATTTTCTTCCAACATTCATATATCCAAAGTTACTACTACTATTGGCACTAATCTGAAATTTAAGGTCACCATGCCACTTTATTCTAAATCTATATAGACTGTTCCTATAATAACTGATGCTGCCAAAGAAATAGGCTTTCCATTCACTCTTTGACCTGTGAGCAAGGTCAGCAGAAATGCTTAGGCGAACATGGTAGGGCTTACTTTTGGATTCTGCTGTATGTGGCCTGTAGTTCCTTTCAGGTATTCACATGCCAGTACCTTGGTACCTGACTGCTGCCCTCTGTACAGTGAGGACCTCATGGGGTCGTGGGGAGATACTAACAAAGAGCTTTCCAAAGTCTTTGTTACTGCTTGTAATACAGCTGGTGATGTAGGTTGGTCCTCATGAAACTGTCAAGAGGACCAGGATGTATCCTATTTCTTACTATGTGACTTTAATGTTAGAGTTGCTCAATAAACCTCATTTGAATGAGGAATTTAAAGGTGTTCTGGACCTAGGAGTATATAGATTTTGGCTTTCTCAATTTAAATTTTCACTTTTGTGATCATAGTAAATTTTTAGATGCATAAGGCCCTTTATCCTGCAAAGAACTATACCTCAGCTGCCTGTCCTCAGTTAGGCTCATACTCTGGGTCTCAGGGACCTACTGAGGAGGTGCCCTGGCCATGCTGTTCAGCTGCCCACTCACACTTCATACCATTACTGTGTCACCATGAACTTATGGTCTGACAGGCTACCAGACCCTGCAATGATGGTACATTCTGTTGAGTTTCCTTTTCTCTGGGGGGTATTCAGCATTATGATCCATGGTTTGGATTTGCAGGAAACAATTTCTAGAGTAGGAAATCTATCTTTTTCGAAAACAACAGAGTCTGGCAAGGTGGCTTATGCCTGTACTCAAAACTGTAGACATGTTGTGCATTGAATGTTGTGCATTGTAGTGTTCCCTGTTTATCTGGCCAACAATTTCTATGTGCATTGACTGCTGTGTGCCTTCTATCCAGAGCACTTGGAAAAACCCTTAATTTATGTATTGATATTCCTTCTTAAATATGTGGTTCTCGATATCCCTCTTCCCCTCAACTCTCTTTGTTTCTCATTCATAACCTGAAGGTGAGACTATCTGGCCTCAAGTGTAACACCACCATATTTACTGTATAATAGTCAAGTAAATCAACTCACTATTTTGAATAGCTATAAGATGAAACCTGTTTTCTTTGCCTTGTCAATGTCATATGTTTTTGTTTGTTTTGTGAGGATAAAACAAAGCAGTAAATGCATAAGCATGTGTTTGCCCTTTACTATGTGTGTCAGGTGCTATATGAGGGCTTGGAGTGCACTGGTGACAGGATGAAGTCCTCATGCCATGACATCTATGTTATAGTTGGAAAGACAGATACTAGATGAGCAAAAGCCAGTAGCCATAGTGCAGTGATTGAGAGCCATGGGGAAGAAGATGCTTTAGATAAGGCTGTGGGGAAAGTCCAGCTCTTCAAGAAAATGCTGCTGAGAAAGTGACACTTGAGGCCAAGCTATTTGAAACAAAGCTTACCATGTATTGAACCACTAATAGAGTTTGCACTTGGTATTATGTCAGTGAACAGTAGCACCCCCCCACGAATCCTTTGTTCCCCAGGAAAAAAACTATAAAATGAGCCACCAATTTCTGGAATCAGAGATTTATAAGACCCTCTGGACTTAAAAAATGTTTGGTTTGGGGGGGGGTGGTTTTTTTGGTTTTTGGTTTGTTTGGGTTTTTTTTTTTTTTTTTTTTGTCTTTTTGAGACAGGGTCTCCCTGTAGTCCCAGCTGACCTGAACTCATTATGTAGACCAGGCTGGTCTTGAACTCACAAGGATCCGCCTGCCTCTGCCTCCCAAGTGCTGGGACTAAAGGCATGCGCCACCACGTATTTTTATTGATTCTTTGAGAGTTTCATGTAATGTATTTTGATCACATTCAGGTTCCCTCCCCTATCTCCACCCTCATGTATCCCCCCCGCCCCGCCATTTCATATCCTCTTCTATTTAAGATCTATCAAGTCTAATTGATGTCCCCAAATGCTCTTGGATATGGGTCCATCCCCTAGAGCCTGATCAACCTACCTGCCTTCACATTCTTAAAGAACACTGACTCCCTCTCCCAGCACCTATCAATTACCAGTAGTTCCTCAGCTAGGCCTGGGGCTTCATGCTCACCTCTCCCTCTCTATGCTGGATTTTCTTAGGAGTTTATTTTTTTTTGAATTTTTATTTTTGTTGAATTTTGGGGGAGAGGGTGTATTGAGACAGGGTCTCCCTGTAGCCCCAGCTTGCCTAGAACTCACTATATAGACCAGGCTATCCTTGATCTCACCTGCCTCTGCCTCTCCAGGGCTGGAATTAAAGGCATGAGCCACTGTGCCCCGGCTCTTTTTTACTTTTTTATGGAAATCTTTTATTGCTTCTTTTTCTCTGTTTCTGATGCATGCTGGTGTAATATAGGTACATGTCATCTGTTGTGGTCTGTGATACCATTTTATTTGTGTGTCTCTCAGTTGTCCCTGATCATGTCTTTTCTACTACTGCTTTGATCTGCTGCCCAAACCTTAAACCCATGGAACTGCTTTCCATTACTGGGCTTTGACCCCATGCTTCTAAGCCTTCCGTAGGTTTCCTGGGCTGCCTCATTTTCTAGCTAACCTACCCATCCTTCCTAACAAAAGTAACTTCTGATAGTCATTACCATAAAATGAATGTTTTCCAAACAGATCTGACTGGAACTGGCTGGCTCAGTGTCCAGCATGTGGTAAACTCTCATTAAATATTTATTGATAAATGACCAAATGAACTGATTCTCTGACTCGTACCCTGTCTAACTCTAGGATTAACGTTACTTTCCACCTTCAGTTATATATACCTATTTGTTTCTCACATACAGATGCATATAAAAATTTACATAGGCTATTAAAATCGTGCCTCTTCTTGGATTCTTTCATTTCTCATCTGTGCTTTCCATTTGCTGTATGTGTAGAACCTTGTCACTAGTCTCAGAGAATTGGCAGTGTCTGCCATTCTTTGTACATTGTTCAGCACAGAACTTCCTGAAAAGCATCCAGTTTGTATGTGAATCTGTTTTGCTAATGCTAATAACAATCAGATTTCAAGCGTTTTGGTTTTTATTTTCAGCATTGTGAACAGTTGAATGCATTCAAACTAAATAGAAACTTTCTAAAGAAAAAAAAATATTTTGTATTTAGTAACAGACAACTTTTACAGATTTTTCATTAACAAATGAAATACACACTATAAACCACAAATTCAAAATATTTCAAAATGTCCAACTTTTGAGTGCCGCACTATCACACTCTAAGTGTCAAGTCCCACACCCCTCACCTCATGTGATGGATCTCACTCAAAACTCAGGTACACTAAAAATACTATGATTATCTTCAGACTAGATATATAAGGTGTATATAAAACAAATGAGTCCATAAGAGATCTTGTTAAAGATTTGCAGATATTCTAACATTCGAAAAATCTTTCCAACACTTTTGGACCCAAGCATTTCAGATAACAATACCCAGCTTGTGTTCACCTTTTTATAAACATAGAGATGTGCTTAAATCATAACTGCCAACTTTTTTCAAGAATTGCATTTTAAGTATTGGTTAGAAATAGTATAAATGATCCTTCAGCTTTGAACATTCTCTATTTTAGTCCCCCAAACTTAAATAGGACTCAAAATGGATAAATAATGCCTTTGAATTTTTTGTTGCTTAGGTTGTATTCTGTAATTCAAGAAATTTTAGGTAATTTGCATTGTAGATTTTATTTAAATGTATGCAGGGTTCTGACCCATGTGAAGGACCCTACTTCAAGACAATAGCTCAATAGTTATGGTTTTGTTGCCCCATGGGGTATAACTGTAAAGTAATGCTACAGACTCGAACAAAGGTACTAGGAGATACAAGTGCAGAGGCTCCTCCCCTAGAAAGGCTGCACACTTGTTCCAGTAAAGCTGCTGTGGCTTAACTATGGTGTGGAATGCCTTGTTTTAATCTTCTCTGTGATGCCAAGAAATCATAAGGAGTAAAAGGAAATGCTTTAAATATCTTAAATTATAGCAAAGGTGAATTTGATTTTGGTAAGAAAGTCCAGGACCAAGTGTAGTGAATAAAATTGGGAGTCATTAATTGGAAGTGAAATAACAATATGAACTTTCTAAAATGATTGTCAAAGAGGAATTCCAGAACTCTGACCTTGGAATGAATATATAAGTTCCCAAGGTTGCTACTCTGAAACATAGTGTTTGTGTAGGTGGAAAAAAAACAATGAGTTTATGTTTGCAAAATAAGATCAGTTTTATTACTTTATAGACATACTTATAGATGAAAATTATACTCCTATCATGGAACTCTTTATAAGCAAACTTCCGAATGTAAGTAGAATTTCTGTCTCATCCTTTTTAAATCTGTTGAGAATCTGAATTTTTAATAATTTACTGCTTTGAATGTTGAATATTTTTAAAAAGCAGTTGCTGTGCATTTTCACTTTAATTCTTTGGGATTAGCTTTGTTTCCTTTGCTGTTCATTTTTTTATTAGTGCATCTATCTTTGTTCACTCTGAGAGACTCAAAATGTACTTTCTTGTTGAATTATCATCAAGTTGCTGAATCAAAGCAGAAAGGAGTATCCGTGTTCCTGGCTACCATGTGTTCATATTGCTGGGACTCTGATTTGCACTGCTAGTGAACAGATTCCCTCACTTTTTATAAAATGGAACCCTCTTATCTAGGTAAACAAGAACATCAGTTAATTTAGAGAGAAGCCTTAAATTTTCAAACTTTGTGCTAAACAATACTCTCAACTTTGGAGCTCCTGCTATGTTTATCATTCTCACTAATATAAACTTTAAGAAGAGAGTCCTAGAAAACTGCTGGACCATGCTTGTGCACTGTAGAGACCCCAAGCGTGGGGAGGGGAGCTGATGTGTCCTCCTTTACTGGGACTTTGCCAAATTTATTGCACCACATCCAGGTCAGCCAGGCTCCTGTTTCGTTTATGCGCAATTGAATTAAAAGTAAAATGGTGCATGGGAGGCAGAGAAAATTGTTATCCTTTCGTGAAGAGGTGAAGACAGCTCAATTGTGACATAATTTAAACTTCAAATTTGACAAGTTTGATTGGAAAATTATGTGACCTGTGTGGTTAGAGATCAAAATGGTCATCAGTTTACACTTTTAAAAAGTCAGGGAGTGGTGTTTTTATCAGAGACTGATAGAATATTATTTTATTCTGCCTAATAATAACTATTGCACAAATGGCTGTTATTTTGCAGTTTGGTGATTTAAATGCTGTGTCGCCTGGAAATCTGGATAAAGGTAAGAACTAAACATTTTTTAGTTTTTTTTTTTTTTTAAACTGAGATTCTCTGGGTAGAAACAACATATGTGGGAGCCCTAACTGTCCTTAACTCCAGTTCCATGGATCTGATACCCTTTTCTGACCTCCATGGGCATTGCATGATGAGTGCACATATATACATATGTGCAGGCAATACACTCATATACATAAAATAAAATAAAAGTAATAAATAAAATATTTTTAAAAAAAAATACATGTCTTCTAATAAACCAACACCACATTATATATAGACCTTTTATTGCTTGAGTGTTAGGAAGTTATTAATGGCATTCACTTTTCTGGGGAGAACTAAGATCTTCTAACCAGAGCCCCTGGGGAAACTGAGGCAACGAACTTGGATGTCTGCAAAGAGATACAGCACTGTTCCCCAGAGTGTGCTGAGGTTCCAAGTGCTCACCTCCCATGCCTCGTAGGCGGCGTCAGTGTGCTGGGAAAGCCGCAGGTGCATCGCATCGCTCAGGAAGCAGTCCTAGCTAGCAAGTTGCTGTTTACCACTGTACTTGGCCTAATTCCCGTTTTAGTACCAAAGCAAGAAAATTAGAAAAATTATACTCCCCTGAACATGTTGTTGCTTCAAATATGCAACCTATAGAATACCACAAATAACTCACAGGAATATAAGTAGGTGATGAATGTCTGCCACCTTCTTCACAAAGTGCTGAATCAAAGTCTTTGGTAGGCTCCAACAGTACCTAAATTGTAGTATTTGTTTGTCAAATGTCCATAACCTCGAATGGGTTCCCAGAAAGGCTTTGGGACTTTTAGGAGCGTACATGTCTTCAGAACTACACGATTGTCCAGAGGAACTGGAGAAAGAGCTTGCAGATTGTTTCGTTGCCTGTTGTCAGGAGCCCTGTCACCAGAAGACCACAGACCCAAGTCAGATGGTTCTGGAATCCTTAAGTTTGTCCAACCCATTTTCTCGCGCCTGCTCCCAGCTTCGGCAAGATGGAGAAAGGGACCTTTCGCGTCACTCGTTCCATCCTCTGCCTGCCTGCAGATGTGCGTTTTCCTCCCAGTACTGCTCCTTTATGACTTTCAAGGTCTACAAATAGTACAAGTTTGGGTTTTTGGGTGGTGGGGCTTTTTTCCACAAAACAAGAATTTTTCCTCCAACAATAAAAGTAATATTGGCCCTGTTTAAAATTTTCAAAAACTGCAGAGAATTAGATTTGACTGATCTGTGCTGTATTCATGTACGAAAATATCATACCTAACTCTATTAAGATAATGTGTGGTAATAATTAAAAAAAGAAAAAGAAAAGAACTAGGAGCTGATATACTGACCCACAGCCCTGAGGGACTTCCACCCTTAGGCATTTTTGTCCTCAGCTTCCTGACAGCTGACATGCATTTGTGTGAGGGTTTATGAATTGACAGCTGCATGTCATTTATAAACCCTGTTGATGAAGCAGATGACTTCCAAATGAATACACCTTTGTCCTTCCAATGTGCTTGAGCTGATGCACCCTAATGTTACCAAGTTCACTTTCCAGAGGCAAAACTAGATGAAGATATGCCAAGGTGCTTGCCTAAGAGCATTTCATTACTGAATAATGCTTTAGAAACACATTTCTAGTGCATGCATGTTAGTCTCATCCTCGGCAGTCACATGCACCATTATTCAGACCTCACTCCTAAATGTGGAGGCCCTTTTGCCCCTCAGTTATTTTCTCTGGGACCTATCTTTGCCTCCAACTGATACTGAGAGAAGAACGGTCAAGGAGCCCATCTATATGAAGAGACTCCTGTGCGATGTCCCCAGGTGGGCATGAACACTGCTTAGAAGAAGTCTAGTATAGTCTGATGAAGAGGTGCTTGATATCAGTTCCCTTCACACAATACTCCACAGAACAGAACAGAATGGAGAGCAGACACTGGCCAGATAAGCCCTAGAGTAAGTTTAAAATCTAATAGGAGCTAATTAAAATATTTTAGTTTTATTTGTAGGTACAGTGTTTGAGGTGATTATATGCACATCTTTTGTAGCTGAAGTAAAAAGGGTTTGTGAAACAGGAATATATTCTCCTCAGTTTAGAAGTCATCACTGTGAAGACTCACCCTTGTACACTGGTCTGCAGAGAATCTTACACAGCACTAAAGGTATATATGATATATATGAGCATCTCCACTCTGCTGTACTTTTGAATTTTAACAATACAGTTTGCTAGTTTGTAGAACAGCCCCTGCTTACACTACAGTCATCTTTGCTATGTTTGAAAGAATTGTGAATGCCTCATTCCATCCATCATTTTAGCCATAAAATCCCACAAGAGGAAAACCTACAAGTTTCATCCTCTGAGAAAAGCAAAGAAATGGGTTTCTTAGTGACTTGTACTAAAGTCTCTGAAGCACGCATTGATGGCTGTTTTCTTTTTATCTGTCCAGATGAAGGCAGTGAAGTGGAAAGTGAAATGGATGAAGAGCTGGATGACTCTTCAGAGCCTCAAGCCAAAAGAGAGAAAACAGAGCTGAGCCAGGCGTTCCCGGTGGGCTGCATGCAGCCTGTCCTGGAGAGTGGCGTGCAACCAAGCCTGCTGAACCCCATCCACAGCGAGCACATCGTCACCAGTACTCAGACCATCAGGCAGTGCAGTGCCACAGGAAACACCTACACTGCAGTCTAACAATATGAAAACAGATCTTTCCAGCTTACTTTAACCCTGTTGATACTGGGCTTAAGCTGAAATTTTAACAGGCCTGAAGGTTGACTGTTGTCAAATTCTATCTGTGCTGAACATTACCTTTTCAGAGTTGTGAAATGGAATGGGTGTATGTATTTTTCCAGGTCTTTTTTTTTTTTTTAACACAAATTGTTTGCCTTTTAATAATAAGAGTTTTTGGCCGTTAGTTTCAGGTGTCAAGAAGGATTTTTACAACACTTAATGTCAATGTTTTTGTTTTCTCATAATTAAAAAGTAATTTACATTTTGTAGCTTAAAATATTTTATTGTTGATTGTTAGTCTTGGTGTATGATTTTATGTGTAAGTTTTAAATTAGATGCACTTCTGTGAAATATCAAAAGAAATGAATTTCTTTGATTTACACTGGAGGCATGCCCGTTTGGCAGCAGATGCATCCAATTTGCTTTTGAAAGGTGCTTTTCATTGGACAGAACTATAAGACACTATTTTGATAAAATTTTGAGTACGGAGAGAATACAGAGCATTTTTATTATAGTGCAAGAGGGTTGGGAAGGTCATCTATTTTTCTCTGAAGAAAAATTGAGCTGTGCATTTATCAGTCCAGGGTAAATGACAGAACTGCAAGAGATTATGCTAATATGTACATAATTGTGTACATAATTCTTAAACCACGTTAACAATGCAAGCTTCCGTTAGACATTGACTTGTTACTATTATTTGCATACCAATTCCTCTGTTTAAAGACTACTGATTCTGTATTGGGACCACTGCACAGATGCATTCTGCTATTAAGTGGGGCTGTTGTAGTTAGATACTGAAGCTGAAGAAAAATGACTTGACTTTTTTTTTAAGTGTACATGCTACTTATACTGAGCTGGACATACAGGAAACCATTCCATTTGGATGACTTTCTTTTATTCCAGGTCTTTTTTTCTAATAGTAGTTCACTATGCTGCTATTATAAAAGAAAATTTATAGAATGCAAGGAATGTAGCAACCTGCATATTGTTATTTCCTTCAAAACTATTTCCTGGTTTCTAAAGTACGTGGATTTAAATTTTAAACAGAACCTGAAGGCAGTGTAACTGGCACACCTCACTGTTGCTTACCCCAATTCTGTAGGATTTGGATAGGTGGCTGGATGGACCATTGCCATTGAAGAATGTACATCAGGGATCATCGTACCTCGGCTATTACATGGTGCCTTAAAACAGAACTGAAGCTAAGGTTTAGTACGGTTTATTTTGTTCATGTGAATAACTCTTCAATCCATTTGATAAAGTGTGCCTGTCATGTTCAGATTCCTGAAGTAAGGACAGGTTACATGTTCTTCAAGGGAAATTTAGGGGAAATGAAGCAAAACAAAAAGACAAAAAACCAGTTTCTCTCTTTGAGTGACCATGAACCTATCTATGTTTTATCCTTAGAGCTGAATATTACTTGATTACAAATCAAATTGCTTAAGGGTGTGGGATAACAGGCTAGTTTTAATACCAACGTGTTACATAAAAATCGTATGTTTTAGACCATTCTTATCTAGTTACAATTCTAGAAAGTTAACAGAATAAGCAGGTACTTATTGAAGTGCATCTTTTCAGTCTAAATGTCTGTTCATCTGTCTGGGTGTCTATATGTTCATACACACACACACACACACGTGCCCATGGAGCAGGAGTCTGCTCAGGTCAGAAGGTCCTAGAGAGCACAGACCCATCCCATTTTAATTTGCATGAAAATCCAAGGTTCTTTTAAGCACTCAAACTATTTTTTAAAGATCATCATTTGATTTAAATAGTTACAAAAGAAGTCAGCAAAAGTCAATAAATAACTAAATCAATAAAGCCAAAAATAAGAGGATAGGAAAGCACGAAGTGATTTCTAGATCACTGATAAGGCCTACATTAAACTCAAGATGTTATCTTGCCAGTTGGGTTGGATGAAGGGTAGGGGCTTGAGAAGAAAAGGCTGAGCCAATCTGGAAAGTTAAAAATACCAAATGGCTTATTAGGTAACACAGTATATTTAAACTGATTGACTCAGTCTTCTGAAGAGCAACAACATTTAAGTAAAATTTAAATGTTTTCAATATAATTTCAATAGATTACATTTTGTATTGTGCAACATACTCACATGGGAGTCTTCACGAGCACCCTGGCATCATTTCATTTGCTAAATATCACTGAAAGGGTCATCCCCATTTTTCCCTCAAGAGGCAATGAATTTGCATCTTCCCCATAGCAGAAATCCAGCATAAACTATAAAAGACAATGTATCGACTTCATTGTGCATTAGGAAATGTTTACATAAAGTTAAAATCTTAAAAAAGAAAAGGCACTCTTCATTTTGGCTCTCCCTTCTGAAGTTTTTCAGCTTCTTGTCTTTACCTGTCATCCTAAGAACAATGATCACATGTGCATTGGTCCAAATGTATTTACTGGTTTCATCTTGTTTATTGGTTGATTTTTGAATATATCTGTATCATTGTTTCACTTAATGTTGGAGAGATTTATATCATTAGAGGAATCTGATAATAATTGGAAAATTTAGACTCTTGAGAGTTAGGGACTTAGCAGCCCTCCAGAATTCAACATTTCTTCCAATTGTTCGTGGTTTGTTCTAAATTAGGACAGAGCAGAAATTAACAAACATCATTAAGTTTGAACTTGACTCTAAAATATTCTGAAATCTTTTAGAAATATTTAGGAATATTAATGCTTTGTGATCAATGTAGATAATTTGGACTGATCCACAATAGAATACCTATGGTTTATGCTGCTTCCAGTTCTCTGTGGTCCACACTAGGACATATTCTTACACTCATGCACACATCAGTTTTGAATTTAAATTGTGATATACACTACAAACAAGACAGTAATTTATATGCGGGCATAAATTGGAACAATCACATTTGTTGTAGTTATTGAACACTTTTATATTCATTGAAATTGGCTTTTCTAAGTAATATGAGCCAGTGATACTCTCATAGTAGGTTTGTTGACATAAATACACATTTTAGGAACTTACTGGTATTTCTTGGCATCATAATCAAACACTGGTCATGAAATACATGTGCATAAACCAAATGCTGCACTTCCACTGAAGAAGAAAGTGGGGTAATATTAGCTATTTTTAAGTTTCAAGAGATATTTCCATATAATATGATTGTCATAGGTATAGTTTGATATTGGCATATACTTTGAGAATCATCCCCAAAAGATTTGCGCTTCCAAAACCAGTGAACAATGGGTGGAATGGGTGACCATCTCCTGGGAGCATAGGTCCCAGTTTTCAGTTTTTCCTTTGGATATCAAGTTGCTAATAACTTCAGGATTCTCATCCAAACCATGTTTGGATCAACTGTATGAGACTTAACTGCCTTTTCAGAAATCTGCTTTCCTGTTTGTGATTTTTCTTGTACTGTATAGCACGGTTCATGCACCTCTCTTTAGATGGTGTACTTTAAAAACAGAAGTAAAATACAAAACTGATTTTATCACTGCATACCTAAAATTAAGAGTGTGCAACATTAACTGCCTTTGATTCATAGTAGACAAGTAAAGCTGAACATGTTTTATAGAATGCTGTAAAAGTCATTCAGGAATGAACACAACCTTAATGCCGCGATCACGAACCTTTCTACATGAGTGCACTAACAAGAAGTGCTAAATGCATTTTCAGTTTTTGAAAACTTATTCAGATGGTATATTTGAAATGTCTAAAATAATGCTGTGCTTGAAACATTAGTGTAAAAGAAAAACAAGTGTGTCACTGTGATGTTGGTCCCCCTTGTGTGGACAGAAGTAGAAAGTCAAAAACTTGGCAAGTCATGTTTGTATAAAATGAAAGGCAGTGCTTATATACAACAAATTGACTTTGTCAACACCCCCCCCCCAATTCTTTTGAGAAATATAACAACCACCCAGAAACTGAAATCAGAGCTCTTCTGATCTGTATGAATTGCACCAGCACATGGGGGAAGAGGGTTGGCACGCAGTGCTTCTGAACATTGGACTGTGGCTGGATCAGAGCAACCTCCATGTACATGGTAGAAGAACAGACCAATTAACAGAACCCTAGTATTTCTGCAAGTTTGATGATTCTAAAAAACTGGAATCGAAGCATTAATTCAGTGCTTAGTTCTAGTATTAGAAACCCCTTTGATGTAATGCCTTGTATTAACCCTTTGAGCATTGTAAGATATACAATGGGGGATAAAAGCCTTTCAGATCATTTATTTAGACTTAGACCGGTAAAATATACTCTATATCCAAATGTCTAATTATGCTGTTTTTTTTAAAGAGGGGGGGTCAGAAGAGAAAGTGTTTCCATGCTGAACACTTGGATTTTATATTCAACTCTTAATTTTCCTTCAAGAGGGCTTGATATATTTATTCCCAAATATTCACTGCCATCTAAGTAAGTGTACTGTTTACAGAAAAAAAAAAAAAAAAAAAACTCAACTTTTCTAGCATCACATCATGACTCTCTAGAAAAGGAGGACGAGCACATGGGCCTGTGTAGACCTATGTCATAACTGATTTTTCTGCACACTGAAGGTACCTAGATTGCCTTTAAAAGGTATAATAAAAGAAAGGGTTACATTTCTTCTTTTTCCCTAAAATGAAAAATCTCATTTATTTAGCTTTAGAAAGTACAAGTGTAAGCAAAGCCTTAGGAAGAAATGAGTTCCAGTGGACACGGCTGAGCTCTGGGGGCAGTTAGGCTATTTGGAGTTGCATTGCTCATAAAACATGTTGTTTGGGAATTCATACAGGGCATAATTTTATCTATGCTCCAAAACGTTAACACTTTGTCATGAAATACATGTAGAGATAGAGTGGAGCACAGAGCACTTGATTTTAAGCTCATCTGTCAAGAGATGCTGTGACTACTGCTTCGGATATCTCTAGATGTCAGTCTGCTTACACCAATGATGATTTCATTCGAGGGAACCTTCGTGTCCTTGATCCCTTCATCCCCTGCGTGATGGAACACAAGAGCAGTGTTGTCTGCAGTTGTGCTTGCGCTGCCCTAGCTGGGGGCAAACAGGAGTGTAACCTATTTGATGTCTGCTCCTAGGACATCCATAACATAGTGCAAGTATCCTGTAATGTTGCTTTTTAGGCAGGTTAGGAAGTCAGACCATGCAAATTACTCATGTGTTAACACGCAATACTCAAAGGGTTTTAATTTAGCTCTCTTCTTTTGAATTCTTCATGATGATTTACTGTAAATGCTTCTCAGTTTGCATGCCTTGACCATTGCTGCTAGTGATTTTATGTGCCAGTAGACCTGAGTTTAGTTTACCAATTTTACTTAAATAGTAAAAGCCACTTACAAAGTGACTGCCTAGAATTGTTGTGGGGTTTTTTGTTTGTTTGTTTGTTTGTTTTTTCCTTTTGTTTAAAGTAACTGGTAATATGTCTTTTAAAAGAAGTGTTCTGTCCCTTATTTGGTTCTGGTATTTGATTCTTTTCCCCCTCTTTCCTTTGTTTTTGTTTTTTTAAGTAAAGTATGATGTTGGGATTGGAAGCCCTGAGTAATGAAATATTTGGTAAGAATTGTTTATGTCGCTTAGTAATGATGATGACAAATCTCTGCGAGAAGAAGTTTGATTCTGGCAAGGAAAGCAAAAATAAAACTGGTTGACTGCTGATGACCAAGTAAATTTTCCTTGAATAAATTAGCATTTCTGACCAAGTGATTGCCTTGCTTTAGCTTACCACACACAATTTTAAATGACCCAATGAAGGAGGTCTCGAATTGTATTCGTTTGAAAAGCATCTTTTGTACCAAAGCAAATTCTTTTCTCTGCTCATCTCCATCATCGATTTGGACCTATGGTGACGACCAGTGAGTTGGTTCCAGAAACTTTAAGTGAGTGCCTTGAGAACACTTGGAAATTTGTGCCTGGGGTGGTAAACTTTTAATTAGGTTAATTGTAGTGCTCACCAACCAGTAACTCCACTATCACTCAGGGCTTTCGTATCTTCTAGGTAAAACTTCTTTCATTGTGTTTTTTTTAAATACTGTATTTTTTTTTTAAGTGCCATCAGTTAAACTTCACTTAGTAAGTGGCAGATTACATTATTCAGTCCCACAAGCACAGAAACATAGTAACACTAGGAGATATTTGAACATTTATTTTACAATCGACTGAATATATTATGTAAATGAGGTTAGCAACTTTTGTAGAGATTGTATGTGTGAGATAATGTAATGTTCTTTTCCAGTTTTTGGACTACAGTTGAATAAACTTTTTAATTATTTAAAAACATCTTTACCGAATAACATGTGATGGTTTTGTATAATGTATTTGATTTTGTAAATACGTATTTCCTGATGTGATTTCTGTGAGAAACGCTAAATCTTTTAGTATATCATGTCCTCTCAAAATTGGCAGGAGCTAAATAATAGTTTGTGGGCGATTTGTATTGTGTACTGTACAATAACTGGGGAACTTTTATAATTATAAAAATATATATTAACTTTTAGTGTGTTGTTTAAACAAATGACTGGAACATACTAAAGATATTAGTAGGATTTTTCTGAATATTTCAGACTTGAACTCAGGCTAGCTTTCTTGTGTTTTTCAAAACAAAATGGTGTCTTGTCTTTTAAAAATCAATAAATTTGTTTCCTTGTTACAACCATTTGAAATGGCTTTTTTCCCCCCAGATCATCTCCAAGAAGCTTATGTCACACTTATGTCACACTGCCTCCTCTAGAGGGTTCTCTCTTGTGTCACTCAGTAGCTTAGAAACAAAATTAAGTTGTTTTCCTTCTGTGTGTCAGATGAAATTGGCAATATTTACACATGAACAGCACAAAAAGAGAAAACAAAATTATAAGCCCAGCGGGGTACAAATCTTACCCTCAAAGAAAATTAGTGATTGAGCGCTTTTTAATTTCAGACACTGTCAGTGTTTCCATTGTAAATCCAGATTTCTTGATGTTCATAATGTGTTTGTTTTATGTCATTTCACATTGATATTTGGCACCCAAGTTCCTTAAGTTGAAATAGCTTATTAAAATTCATTTTAATACGCTTAAGAAGATACAGTGCCCAGTTTTTTCTTCTTGGATGTATACAGAAGAATTTACTTGATGTACATTCCTGTGAGTACTAAATGAAAATAGTCAGGTATCCACTCCCACTCCCACAAATGTTAAAATTACTTTTTAAGTTTACCTTCTGACATTTAGTTTTTTCAGATCATAGTGTCTTCCAGGGTATGGAATAGCCCAACTTTTAGGATTTCTTTAAAAGAGGAAAACACCGTGAAGCATAGGATATCATTTTGGGACTCTCCAGCCTGGTACTTCAGAATGCGGCAGTCATTTCTAAATGTAAAACATCAGTGTCCCAAGCCACAGCTTATCTAGATCTTTCATCTGTGTGTAAGAGGGGAAAGTGTGTGCTGCTTCATACTTGTGACAATGAGCATGCACGTGCCAGCTGTCAATCCTAGCCTTCCACTTTGAGGCAGAGTCTCTCGTTTGCCAACTGTGTATGCCAAGTTAGCTGGTCCACAAGCTTCCAAGAATGCTCCTGCTTCCACTCCCATCTTACTATTAACAACACTGGGATTACAGATGTGCAAGCTGCTGCTTCTGGCTTTACAGGGCTTCCGGGTATTTGAACTTAGGTCCTTAATATTTGCAAGATAAACACTTTACCCACTGAGCCATCTCCCCAGTCCCTATTTAGATATTTAACCAGTAACTTAGAAATATATACAAATAGTTATTCAATAAAGAAAAGCAAAATTAGCTAACAGAGAGAGTGTAGACTAAAAAGGAAATAAATCTGACCTATTTAGTGTTTTTATATTGTAGCCATTTCCCCTTTGTGAGATAGTTGGAACTTTCCTACAAAAAAGTTAAGTAAATATTTCCTGGTTTGTATTTGATTTCTCTTGAACTTTTGAGGTCTTTTAAATACTTTGCAGCTTACTTAATAGTTATACTAGTCTTCCTACCATAGGTTCTTAAGCTTATTTTCGTCTGCTTTAGAACTAAGACATATCAATATTTGAAACCCAATTTGCTACCAGAGAAATAAAAAATTTCATTAGCTAATTCAGTTCAGTACGCCAATTCCTTTCTTTCATTGTGGTCTAAAAGCAGTGTGATTATCTTTTCTTCTCTGAAAAGAAATAGAGTTTCCTAAGCCCATAGAGTTTACATAGAATAACATCCCATTATTAGTAATCATAATCACCTTGAAGGACACAAACATTGAAGAGTATGGAGGAGGCTCTAAAGCAGATGCAGAGATGGAGGAGCCTTAGAGCATCTCCCCACTTTGTGTGCACACTCACTGCTCCACCAAAAAGTTTCACAGCACTTGTTACATATTTAAAAGCATATGTAACCAAAAAATGAATGGTTCTGGAATGTCACCACTAAAATTTAAACTTAATTCAAAATTATAATATGACAGATATATAAATAGCATGTTAGTGATTAGTGGCAGCATATTGGCTCTCATCAACTGGATGGTAAACCACAAGCGTTTCAGAATCTTTAGACTATACATCATTGAATTTAAAACATGGTGGAACTTCCCAACTCTGAAAACATTTGCTGTTAGTTTTGATGTTTAGTTTGAAATGGTATTTGTGAGAATGCCTTTCCAATCAAGGTGGCAAAACCATTAATAGCGTCTGAAGAATGAACTGATGTTAAAATTACCAGGGGTAATTCCTTATTTAGACCTGAAGTCCTGCATGATAATAGGTGGTATACTGATGTAGGAATTAGAAGATCTTAAAGGGCTATTTGCAAGAATGTATTGAGTTAAAGAAATTCTTTTCTATGATGAAATGCATCTGTCATTCTGTTCAATCCCAGCATTCAAGGGGCGGAGGTAGGCCCCTGTGAGATTGAGGCCAGCCTGGTCTACATAGCAAGTTCGAGGCCAACTGGGGCCACAGAGAAACCCTGTATCAAAAACATACACAAAAGGAAAAATTGAAGTCATCTTGCTTTCTCCTGGTTTGTTCTACAACTCAAGCGTGTATTGTCTTTAGCACTAAGGTCTTACTGTCAAGTTCTGGAGTGTAACCAAGTGCGGTGATAATAGCTAGTGTTGTTTGAGGGTCTACAGGATCCCTCTAGTCAACAACTCCAAAAGAGGGAGTCTTGTTTCTGGCACTGGGCTTTTCATTTACTAGCCTGTGGTGTATACTGATATGTATATACTGAAGAAAAGCCTCTATAGCAGGTTTCCTTAAGACTATGTCAAAAGGCCTTTAGTATTAGTGATCCCTCTTCTTACTCTCTCTTCTGCTCTACCCTTCCATTACCCACCCCATTTAACCAGTCCTATCCATTCTCTTTTCCCATTTGTATCTACATTCCATCTCCCTTCCCATGATTCACTTCTCCTCCCCTGGCCCCTTACTAGTTCCTGATCTCTAAGGATTCTCCAGTTGAAACACACCTATCTAAAGATTCAAAGCTAGCATCTACTTATGAGAGAGAACATGCAAGATTTGTATTTCTAGGTCTGGGATATCTCACTTAGGACAGAGAAAGGTAATCACCAGCTTTACCCAGCTGTGAACCTTGTGAACTACAACAGCAACTGGCTTGGCAAAATATGTCTGCCTGCTGGTGCAAAAGTGACACAAATGTTATGTGAGTAACCAACCACTTTCCGATTAGATTTAAGGCCTACTTCACAAGATGGGGTCCATACCTGATTCTGTTATCAGGGCCAAGAACCTGTGGGTGGACAGGTCATGGGCTATTATGGAAGATCCTACTACTATCATTCTGCTAATTAGAAAATACTAAACTGAATCACAATGACATCATTGTGCCCATAGATTTTTGCATCTCTCAACTCTCACCAGAGAAATTTCTTCTTGAAGCAGATGGTGATTAACAGAGAGCCCTACAACATACAGAGAATAAGAGACTGGAGTGCTTAACCCTAAATGAGACACTTATATTACACCCTCTCCTCCCAAGGCTCAGGGATCATTGCAGAAGAGGGGGTAGAAAGATTGTATGAACCAGAAGTGGTAGATGAACTCAAGGAAACTTGGTCATCTGAACACCACAGGGTAGTTGCACATATGAAGACAAAGCTCACACAGCATGTACAAGACCTGTGCATAGACAGGCCCAGCACTGATAAGGTAGGTAGGCAGGAAGCCCCAGCCCCAGCTTAGGATCTTTTGGTTGATAGATGTTGAGAGAAGACTGGTGTGATGCCTGGTGGGTTGACCAGACTCCAAGGAATAGATCCACACCCAAGATCATTTAGGAAATACAGATTAGACTTGATAGACCTTTCAAAAAAAAGGAAAATAATAATAGAGGACATGAAGTTGGGGTGGGGTAGTAAGGTGGGAGTCGGGGGAGTAGAGGGTCCTGAATATGATCAAAATATATTGCATAAAATTCTTGAGTCAATGAAAATATTTTTAAAATAAGAAAATTTGGATAAATACGCAGCAAGACTAGGCTGCTATAGCTTCCACTTCCCTAGTTGATCATTACTGATACTCAGATACAGCTTAACCCGTTCCTCTATCTCACTGTATGATCTTACTCTCTGCCCCAGACTCCTCAGGTTCTTTGTCTCATAAGCAGTCTCAGTGCTCCGTTCTTTATATTCCTGGCTTGTAGTTCTGCACTGACAATGGAGCTGCGGCTCTTAAGAGGACAGGTTGCAAGTAACCTTCCTTGTCCCAGGCTCTTTTTATCACTTAGGTCAACCGTATTACTCATAAGAGTGACTTCCTTCTTCTTCCATTTGGATTATGATCACAAGAAAACCAAACTGACCAATACATATCTTGAGAATATATCACATTACACTGTAGCAGAGTTGTGACTTGGCTTCCAAGTAGAAACATTTCTACTTTGAATCCTTTGCCCTCCAAAGTCATTAAGATCAATGTTTGAGATCAGAAAAGCAAACATCTTTTGATGGTTTATTTAATGTGCCATAGGAGTCACTCCATCTCTACTCCTTGATTCCAGGAACAATACATTCTGGCTGTGAGCTAAGCTATATCAGCTCTTGACTGTTGTCATTTGTCTCCTAGCTAGCACCACAGCTGAGAGAACCTTCAGTGGACGGTTCTAACCTATTTACCTACCTTTCTTTCTTTCTCTTTCTTTCTTCTCTTTCTTTCTTTCTTTCTTTCTTTCTTTCTTTCTTTCTTTCTTTCTTTCTTTCTTTCTTTCTGCCTTCCTTCCTGCCTTCCTTCCTTCTTTCCTTTTTTAATTTTTATTTCTGTATGTGTTTTGCCTGTATGTATTTAAGTGCACCATGTGTGCACAATGCCCATGGAAGCCAGAGAGGGTGTCAGAACCCCTGCAACTGGATTATGTATGGTTGTTAGTCATCATGTGGGTATTGGAAACTGGATCTGGGTCCTCTGCAAGAGCAGCCAGTGCTCTTAACTGCTGAGCCATTGCTCCAGCCCCGCTTGTTCCACTGTTCCACAAAGCAAGCTTCTTCTGCATGATGAGGCTCATAAGATCCTGAATTCTGTGATGAAAGCCCATCTCCCTTTATCATACAATTAGCTCTCTAATCAAGGATAATACTGTGTGGGAGACCATATTCCTTAATAAAGAAGACATAAATAAAAAGAATGGTGAGACAAACATTCATATCTGGAATATTTATTCCTTTAGAGGAATTGTTTCTCCTCCTGTGGAGAAAAGAACTTGTGTCACAAGGTTACCAGGTGGTCCCATGGAAAACACTGCCATATCAGGGGTTTGTACTAACTCTTATGGTTCAGCAGTAACATTTGCCATGTCATTCTTAGTGAGGAAAGTCTGTGTTGTAGAGCTCCTACTGAGTCTCATGCATGCTGCTATGGCCTCTTCACACATAGCATGTTGAATAAGTACCAAGGTGACCATCACCCTCATATCCCTGTGTCTGACTGTGAGTCTCTTCTCTAGTGGACACCATCTAGAGGTGGACATTGACATGTCATGTAAGTACCTTCATACTCACCGTCCCTCTGAGAGGTTCTATCACATAGTCTCCTACTAGACCCACTTGTTTCCGATCTTTCAATCTTGTTTTATTCAAATCCATGACTAGTTAGTCACTAGCCACTACACATGCAGCAATTTAGTCTGGAGGGCAGCCACCATTCCTTTGATATAAGGAAAAAAAATAGAGGCAAATCATGGTGCCCTGACCACTTGGAGTCATCCCTACACCACTGTCTTCCAAGACCATTCCTGAGGGAGGCTGGAAGGCAGCATGAGCCACACAGATGACTCCAGCTGAGCCCAGTCTGTATTGTTGACTCACAGAACAATGACTGAGAAAAGACATTTCTATTTGAGTTTCCAAATTTATGGGGAAAATCTCGGTATAAGTCCCACCTCCACACTAACTAGTTCTCTGACTAGGTCTATGACCACACTAACTGCTTCCCAATTAACCTGGAAAGGCTGTGTGATATTTGCTATGTACTTAGGAGATGCTTCACACATGACTATTGTGGATGACCTGTTTTTATTACTAACTACCCATTAGTAATTGTTCTAATTTGCTTTATATTGCTATGATGAAACACTGATCAAAACTGATTTGTGAAGGAAAGGGTTTATGTCACCTTTCATGTTATATTCCATCACTGAGGGAAGCCAAGGCAGGAACCTGGAGGCAGGAGTTTGGAGGCAGGGATTGAAGCAGAGATCAGTGAGGAATGATGCTTACTGGTTTGCTCCCTCTGAATTGCTCAGCTCCCTTTCTTTTACAGCTCAGGCCCACCTGCCCAGGGATGGTACCACCCACGGTGGGCTGGGCCATCTAGAGCCATTATCAATTAAGAAAATACTTCACAGACCATGGGGCACTCTGATGGAGAAAATACTTCCACTGAGGTTTCGTCTTCCAAGGTGTGTCAAGTTGACAACCAGAGCTATGACGGTAGTCTTGTAAAATTGGTTTTTTTCTCGTATTTCCAGGTAGGAACTGCTCTGGAGTGGAGCCTGGTCAAATTCTGGAGTCTTCTTTACCTTTGATTATATTGTGCCAACAGAATCTATCATTGATCTCTTAAAAAAAAATAAAGTATCCTCAGAAGAACTCAGTGTGCCACAGCAGAATTTCTTTTCTCTTTCAACCATTTCAGGCTTTCCAGGAGGTAAAATTATTTCATTTAGATGCACAGATGCTTCTGAGCTTTTCTTTCCTTTATGCAATTCAAAAAATAGCGATTGACTGTCCCAAAGTTTCTTAAAATTTCTAGGCACCCCAACAACATTTGGGGGTAGAGTGTCTCTGCTTCTTGCTACAGACTATTTTTAGCACTGGCTCATCTGTCCTTTATAGTTATCTTGCCTCAACATTCAGATTCTCTGCACCTCACAGAAAACACAGCTATGTTAACAATTGTGCATTTCAAGGCTGTGCACCACAGGACAGTGTGGTAAGCTTATGAAGCACTAGACCAGAAGAAGTGAGGGAATGGATGTTTGTTTGAGGGGTTGGTTGTTTGTGTTTAGGGTTTTATTTTTAATTTTTTTTTTTTTTTTTTTTTTTTTTTTTTTGTCTTTTTGAAGCAGGGTCTTCCTGTAGCCCCAGCTAACCTGGAACTGA
>NW_008345602.1:2047037-2051833 GCF_000622305.1 Nannospalax galili
GGAGACAGGGTCTCCTTGTAGCCCCAGCTGTCCTGGAACTCACTATGTAGACCAGACTGACCTTGAACTCACAAAGATATATAGTGTTTTGCCTACATGTGTGTGTATCTATGCGTGCAATACCCACAGAGGCCAGAAGGGGTGTCTAATCCCCTGGAACTAGAGTTATAGACAGTTGCTCAATGCTGAACCAAACCTGGGTCCTCTGCAAGAGCAGTCAGTGCTTTTAACCACTAAGCCATCTCTCCAGCCCTGTCCATGTTTAAGGCTTTTTCATTTGTTATCAGAACTCTTTCAAATACCCATATGAGAAGATCTTGTAGAAAAATCTACCAATGTAAAAATATGGATTTCTAATATTTCTTTAAAAATCGGAAATTCTGACAATACTGACTGTATGAGTCTTCACAGCTGTTTGTTAGAACCATAGAAACAGGGTTTGTACACTCGAGTGAGTTCTTTCCATCCAGTTGTTGAATCCAGTGGCTGTTTTTTACTCACTCTGGCACCTACCTCACCCTGCATTGGAATTTTTGGCTCATGTCTCAGAGACTGTGGGCGTTAGAAGTTTTTTGCTAGATATAATTTGTTGTCTGTGTAATGAGCTAGGAATGAGGAGCAGTCGTCACCCACGGGGGAGCTGGGAGTAAGAGCAGGAATGTGATCTCCCAGGTGTTTGTCACACTCAGGTAGCATAAGGGCACCCACAGTGGCTGATGTCAGATAGGAAAGAGCCCCTGGTTGGGAGCTTTAAGCTACACAGTTAAACAAAGGACTGGTGCTTAGGCACTGGCATCCAGCAGCAGCATGAGCTGGTGGAAGGTGGCCTTATTCTGCCCATCTGCATTCACTGGTTGGGAGAAACCATCCTCTCACTGGAATGTAAGCTTCAGTCTATGGCATTTAAAATCAGGGCCTTGTGATATTTTACTTTAGCCCTAACCAAGATTTCTTGTCTAAAGGCAGGAATGCAGGAAGTTTCTAGGGAGCAGTTTTTCAATACCTACTAACACCCCCACTCTGCAGAAAGGCAACACCCTGGTGGTGGCAGCTTGCAGGGAATTGCCTTGGACAGGTTGAGCCCTGTTTGCTATTGCTCCACTCCTTTGAAGGCCATGTAGCCCCTGCTAACTGCAGTATGGCGATTGATAGATTGGTAATAGTTGTTCAACTTTGTTAGAGTTTTCACAGATATGGCAATGAGTGCACGCATAATAACTGATTCTTGTTACTTGTGTGACAAAAGAAGACTATGGCACATTGCTAATCTCTTGTTGCTTCTTTCAAGGAAGCAAGCAGGGTCAATTTAGTATTGTACAACAGCGGATGGGGTAAGAGACTTTAGCAGAACAGGACAGCAAGCATTTTCACATAAGACAAGGATTTCAAAATGAAGGCTACTGTCACAGAGTGATTGGATGAGTTTTAACTGAGTCTTTTCATGAAAGGTTTAAAGACAACTGGTAGAAAATATTTCATACAGAACTCAAAGTGACAGTTTGCTTCTGTTCTTATGGAAGACATGTAGAAGTGTCAACATGCTCAATTTCTTAGAAATTGGATTGCCATTTAAAAGTCTCCTTGTAGGGCTAGAGAGATGGCTTAGAGATTAGGAGCACTGACTGCTCTGGCAGAGGACTCAGGTTCGATTCCCAGCACCCACATGGCATGACAGCTAACAGCTATCCTCCAGTTCCAGGGAATTCGATGCCCTCTTCTGACCCCCCTGGGTATTGTATGACACAGGTGTATTGTATGATACATTCATTCAAGCAATACACTCATACACATAAAATTAAAAAATTAAAATTTAAAAAATATTTTATTAGTTTTATTTTATGTGTATGAGTGTATCGCCTGCATGTATGTGAGTGCACCCATGCCATGCAATGCCGCGAAGGTCAGAAGAGAGCTTCAGATTCCCCTGGAACTGGAGTTAAGGATGGTTCATAGCCACTGTGTGGGTGCTGGGAATCGAAAAGTCCAAAATAAAACATTTTTTAAAATAAAAGTCTCCTTATATATATATATCTAACCTAGTGAAATAGGATGAAACTGTCTCTGGACATGTTTCTCAGAATTTTGATTCTTTTGTTTAAGCATATAAAAGTAATGGGTTCCATTATAGAATTTATATACATGTATGTCATTATCTTTTATTCCTAGTCACCCCTCTCCCCAGCACACTCCCCTACATCCTTGCCTCCCTTCTGGCTGGCTTTCAAGCGTTCTGTAATGATTGTCTATATTTCATTGAAATCTTTTCACCTCTAATTTTACTAATTTGGGTCTTCTCATTTCTTCTTTTGGTGAGTTCAGCTATAAGTTTCAATGACTTTTTTCACGAATAAACTCATTGTTTAATGTTTTCTATGCATTATTATTTATTTACATTTCATTCATTTCTACCCACACCTTTATTATTTATGGTCATCTACTGCTTTTGAATTAGGGGGCCTCCCATGCTGTAAATTTTGACTGTCTTGATCTTGTGTGGGTCTTGTCTAGGTGACTACAACTGCTGTGACTTGATGTGTGCAACAGACATGTCATGCTCAGAGGTCAGAATGTCACAGCTCTCCTCCCCATCCACTAGCTCTTATGTTCTTATGCTCTTTCTGTCTCCTATTCTTACTGCTCCCTAAGCCTTGGATGGGGAGAGGTTGATATAAATGTTTCATTCGGGTTGGTGGAAAGAATGTAAGAGCTGGAGGAAGGGATGGAGTGTTGACTGGAAGTGTCCTTCGATCACTATGCTGGTCAAGGAGTTGATGGGGGAGCCAATCAGTCAACCTTAGCTGCATGTAGGGGAGGGGCTAAAGATATATAAGCTGAGAACACCATGAGATACTTCTCTCTCCATTTTGTGCAGCTGTCTGGAAGTCAGAGGATCTATATTTGAATGTGGACTTTCCAGCACAGACATAAATGAGGGGATGCCCACTCTTCTGCAAGTAAGCCCCCACCCTATGCTCTGTTAGGAAGCCCAACAAACTCATTAGGATTTTTTTAAGAAAGGAAAGAACAGAGCTAATGGAAACCTTCATTATTCCACCAAAGTTGACCCCATGTTGGCAGATCCTTTTGTCTTTGATTTCTTATTCCTATTTTCCCCCTTAAACTTCATTGTATATATATTTTTTATTTAACCTGCTTCAAGTTATTTCTAGAAAAATGTGTTAAAATTGCCTCTCTTTGGAATAATAAAAAGTAAATGAATAAATAAATAAATAAAAGTTCATTGTGAAAAAATAAAATAAAAAAATGCTTCATTCGCTGTTGAGCACTCACAGTCTCACAGTTACACATACTCTCAGCACCCTGACCAGTTGTGAGTCTCCTGCATTAACCACTCCATACTGGAAATAGAAGCTCCTCCGACCAAACTTGAAAGCAACACAGACCTATGGGTATAAACATAAATATTTAGGAGGCAGTTTGACTGCATAACTATGTCACAAAACAGCAATAGTATGCTTGCCCCTAACACCTATGATCTACCTAGGCATGGGCTTTTGACCAGGTCTACAGTAGCAGTCATAAAATCTCTCCTGTGGAGCAGGCCTCATATCCAATCAGAAAGTGCTTGGCTACTCCCATAAACATGCCAGTAGACACATCTTGCCTGGCAGGCAGGTCATTATTGTGATATGCAGTATCCAGCACTAGGTAAGAGCGCTGATGTCTTTTCTCTTCTAGTAACCTACACAGCACCTTCTAACACTATATAAGATAGCCAACAGGAATAAAGTTTCCTTGTCAACTTGAGGTTTCTTTATATCCTGCAGCCAAAGTAAGTGGTGTCTTACTATCTAGTTATGGTCGGTAACCCAAAACAATAGCAATAGCCTGTCTGAGTGCTTCTGGTGCCTCCCTGGCAGTTAACTCATAGGGAATAGTCTGTGCCTAGCACCAAGATTTTCATTTAATAAATGAAATGCTTCTGGGAGCAGCATTATCTACCCATGTGGGGTACCTTTGTTTAAACGTCTTTTTTACATAGAATTTTTTAATTAACTTATAAAATAGTGAATTTCCATAAGACACCTTCATATATCTTTAGGATATGTTACCCACCCCTACCCTCATCTCTTCCCAGTCCCCAATCCCACTTAAACCTTTAACCCCAAGAATTGGCCCCATTTCGTATCATCTGTGTTCTACTACCCTCTAAAATTAAAATGGTATTTATAGGTAAATTGGGATGTTTCCCTTAAAGCTTTTAATATTGTTTCTTTGCTTTGAATTTTTAATATAGTGATTCTAATATGCTGTAAGAAGTTCTTTTCTGGTCGTACATATTTGGTATTTTACATGTCTCCCAGTTTGAAGCTCTGTCTCTTCTCTAGACCTAGGAATTTTCCACTATAGTCATTGAATAGATTCTCTACGCCTTTAGTGTGCGTCTCAGCTCCTCCTTCTATGAGGTGGATTCTTAGACTTGGTGTACTGACTGCATGTCCTGAACATTGTAGTCATGCTCATTTATTAACATTTATTCATGCTTTAATATCCTTGATATTTTTTCTTCTGCTCAGTTGAGTCTATTGGTGAGTATTTCCTCTGTGCTTTTTTAAAAATTCATTTAATTTTTCTTTTCCTTTTCTTATTTGTAGTTTTTTTTTTAAAATCTGAATTTCCTTGCCATTTCATCCATTTTACTGAATTTTCCCTCTATGTTATTTCTTTTCCTCTCCAGATGACTGAATTTCTCTCTCTCTCTCTCTCTCTCTCTCTCTCTCTCTCTCTCTCTCTCTGTCCCTCCCTCCCTCCCTCTCTCTCTTCCTTTCTTCTTT
>NW_008345602.1:2051859-2058893 GCF_000622305.1 Nannospalax galili
CTCTCTCTCTCTCTCTCTCTCTCTCTCTCTCTCCCTCCCTCTCTGTGTGATATACGTATGAGTGTGTCTGGTGTGGGTTTTTGTGTATATATATATATATATATATATACACATATTGTATGTGTGCATATGTGCATGTGTGTATGGTATACATATGTGTGAGATATGTGCATCGTATATGCATGTAGGTGGTATATGCATGTGTGTGGTATATGCATTGCCGATCTTTGTTTTGATTTTCCTTCTGGTCTTTTCAGGTTTGCTTTAGTTTCCTTTTTGTTTTATGACGTTGTTCTCTCCTAGTTAGCTTTGACTGTTAACTTGACACAGCCTAGAGTCATCTGAGAGAGGAATTTCCCAGATCAGATTTGCCTGTGCGTGTATCTGTGGGGGATTGTCTTAATTATCAGTTCATGTAGGAAGGCCCAGCCAGCTGTGGGCAGCTGTTCCCAAGGTAGGTAGTCCTGGGCTATATAAGAAAGCTACCGAAGCATGGGCCAGCAAGTAAGACTGCAAGGAACATTCCTCATGGTAGTTCCATCTTGAGCTTCTGCCCTGACTTCCCTCAGTGATGGACTGTGACCTAGAAGTGTGAGCCAAATAAATTCTTCCTTTTCCTAAGTTGCTGTTGGTCAGAGAATTTTATCAAAGCAATAGTATAGTGGTTTGAATGAGAATGTCCCCCATAGGCTCCAAATATTTGGATATTTTGTCCCCAGTTGGTGGCGCTGTTTTGGGAGCTCCCATAAGGTGTGACCTTGCTGGAGGAAGCACCTCACTGGAGGCAGGTTTAGAAAGTTCTTAAGCCTTGCTGGATTTCCAGTAGCTCTCTGCTTCCTGTGCCTGCTTGAAGATGTGAGCATTCCTCTTTCTGCTCTGACCACCTTTCGCCACCCACCCTGCCACAATGGACATTGATTCCTCTGGAACCTTAAGATCCGATAAACTCTTCCTTTTATAAGTTTTCTTGGTTATGGTTTTCTAGCACAGTCACAGAAAAGTAGTACAAACAGAATTCTTTCTCTTTGAATGGAACAAAGACTGTTTTTTTCTTTCTGACTCTCTCCCTCATGAGCTCACATAGGACAGCCTTTAGTTCAGCATCTGTCATGCTAAATTTTCTCCTGAAAGACCCATACACTCTCTGGGATTCCAGAGAGTGCAGTTCTAACTAAACCATCACAATGTTCCTCTTCGGTTACAGTTTGGGGAATAGAATATTTATTTGGACTTGCCAACAAAGTTTAGAGGGTCACTTACGAAGACATGAACTCTCGTGGCTTCTTTCTCTCCCATAGTTGAGATCAGAGCCATCAGTGCAGGATTCATGGTCTGCATGCTCTGGTCCAAAATGGTGACTCCTCCCCTTTTTCCCAGTGCACTCAGTGTTTGTGTTTCTCAGTCTCCATCTCAAGACAGACCCCCCCCCTCCCAGTCTCTGGGGGCTCAGTTCTAGCTTCCTCACAGGACACACCTACCCAACAGCATCTTACCTGGAAGTCTGGAGATATGTACTTATTCTTAAAAAGAAAATAATTGATGATGAAATCAAGTATACTGGAGTGAGGTACATGCTTGACTTTATCACGACAACCTCTACAATCAGGATGATTTTCTGAATGGATCAAAATGCATGACTATTCTTCCTGTTGGTGGAGGATCATCCAATTAGAACTGGGCCGATGTTGCATACACATGTAGCAGTGATGTGCATAGCCACAAGGGATGAGGAAAGGTGTTTTCTAGGATGATTTCTGAGCACTGGCTTCCTAGTAGATGATATAAAAGTTGCACATGCTAACTTTTTTAATTACCCAACAACCCAATGGAATTATTTCTATTGTAAATTCCTGTATGGGGAGAAATTAAATATCTACCAGGTATGATTTTAAATATTTGTCATGGGCCCTGCTGACTGTCTGAGACTGCATGATGACATAAACTTCAGAATGTTGGCATTCTGAAAATATTTATTCAAAGGTCATTCCCAGTGCCATATGCTCTATGAGCTAGTCATCACTTGCTTATCTGTGCTAAGAACAGAGAACATTGCTGTAGAAAATTGTGTTCCTGAAAGACCTTGTGTTAGAGTAGCAAAAAGGCCCATAAGCGTCAAGACTCTAAAATCTCTGGTCAGGATGAAGACCTGCCTTTCCAGTTTCACTGGTCAATCACCTGGTCATAGGACCACCCTAGGAAGGTGGGTTCACCTTAAGTCATGCTAAATAGATGTGCGAAATACCTAGTGCATTAATGAGATAGTAACCTTTTCCAGCCTGGAATCCTGCCTCCTAGTGTAGAGCTTCTGGACCCCACCACAGACAGGTGACTGTCTGTAAGCATAGTCTCTCCTCTTCATCATATCCCTTTTCTTAGCATGTTTTCGCTAATGCTTTGGGCTGCCCCAAACAGCTTACATTTCTTTATTTTTTCTCTAACGCTTCCTTCTTCCTGTTATTTGACTGCTAGTCCTCCCTGTGTCTGATCTTCATGCAGAATCTAAACCTGCATGACTTCATGGCCTTTTTTTCATCTCCCCTCCATTCTCCTCCTCAAGGCAACTGCTGAGAATCACAGCTTGTCTGTTTAAAATTCTAATAAAATTGTCCTACAGCTTCCATTTGAGTCCATTCTTAAACTTTTATGACACTAAGAATCCTCTAGGGGATGACTTTTTTCCCTGTATCACTTGCAGGGACACGAGTTTGACCTGTGGTATAGTTTTGGAAAACAGGTCTGTTTTCTAGTCAAAATGTCTGTCTTCCATTTCTGTTATGACACCTGTAAGCTTTTTATTAAAAATTATTTAATATTATTACCGAGTTCAAGATCACTGGGAAAAGACCACTCAGACTCGAAAAGTTCCAAATCAGCTGAATCTATTTAGCTGGCCAGGGACAGTACTCTCTAGGGCCAATTTAGAGAATGCTGCCCTACCTGGGAGGGGGTGGGTGTTTTTACAATTTTATTAGAATTTTAAAGAAAAATCCTCAAGGCAGACAAGCTGGTCATCTTGGCAGCTGCCTGGAGGAGGAGAATGGAGGGGAGAAGGAAAGAAAGCCATGAAGCCGTGCAGGTTTAGAGCCTTCATGGAGGTCAGACACTGGCTGACTGGCAGCCACATGGCTGGGAGAAGGAAGCTTTAGAGAAAAGGTAAAGAAATGCAAGATGCTAGGGGCAGCCCAGAGCCTTAGAGAAAACATGCTTAGAAAAGGGATATGGAGAAGAAAAGGAGAAATTGCACTTTTCTGAAAGAGTTCAGAAAAGCGAGGCTTACAGAGACTTGCATGTCTATGGGTCAAGAAGCTCTGCACTAGGGGGCAGGAGTCCAGGCAGGAAAAATTCACTCTCATTAATGCACTAGGTATTCTGCCCATCTATTTAGCATAACTTAAGGTAAACCTGCCTTCCTAGGGGTGGTCCTATGACCAGATGATTGACCAGTGAAACTGGAAAGGTGGGTCTTTCAGACTTGAGATTTTATAGTCTTGACCAGTTAAATTTATGGGGCTATTTGCTACTCTAACACCAGGATCATATGGGTGTGTTCCTCAGCTCTTCCTGGAACTTCTGGCCCTAGACCAGGGTAGGATCTGGGGCAGCTCACCAAGATGTCTTACACAAAATGGAGTTGCTCTGGGCTATTAGAGTATTATCATGTGTGTATGTGTGATAACTGGTGTGTATAAGTGTGTGTGGGCATGCGTGTATGTGATGGCTAATCCTGTGTGTCAACTTGACTGGATCTGGGATTAACTGAAATGAGAGAGATCTTCTTGATTGGATCATCTGAAGCTGGAAGACACACCCTAAATGTGAGCATTACCTTCTGATGGCAGTCCATATAAAAGGCCACGGCAGAGGAGAACGCTTTGCTTTTTGCTGCTTGCCTTCTCTCTTGCTGGTGAGTTCATCTTGCTGCTGTAGACTGAAGACTAGCCAATCTTTGGGAATTCACCAGACCTTCAGCGCCAGATTGGGTCTACTGAGACAGCCAGCCTTGTGGGCTGAGCAACTACAGGATTCTCAGCCTCTCCAGTGTGGTGCAGCCATTGTTGGACTGCTCAAACTCTATCCTGTGAGCTAATCTAATAAATCACTGTATGTATATATTTATATAATATTATGTATCATTGTACCGGTTCTATTTCTTTAGAGAACCCTGACTAATACAGTGTGCCACATCACTTTTGTGGAAGACAGAGGACAACTTTGGGGAATCACTTCTCTCCTTCTACCATGGATTCCGGGGATGGAACTAAGGCTGTCTGACTTGACACTTTTACCTGCTGAGCCACCTTGCAAGCCTAAGAGTCAGTCTGTTTATTCAGGATAGTTGTGATGTTGTCATAATATTAACTCCCATATCTGTTGCTTCATTGCCTGTAGTCCCAGCATTTGGGAGGCCGAGGCAAGTGCATCTCTGTGAGTTCCAGGCCAGCCTGGTCTACATAGTGAGTTCCAGGACCTCTGGGGCTACAGGGAGACCCTGTCTCCAAAAGACCAAAAAAAAAAAAAAAACCAAATCAAAAACAACTAGAATTCCCTTCCCCAAATAACTAGAACCCTAGAACCCCTCTTTCCCAAAACAAGCCATAAGACCTAGGAAAGATTATTCTTTCTCTTCTCTCTTGAAGAGCCACATTTCATCCAGGTCTTGCTCTATCCCATGCCCAGCAGAAAGATACACTACAGGGAGAGCAACAAGAATCTGAGCAAACAGGCCATGCTGGTCTTGCTGCTCAGGATACCACCATTCGCATGGTGCACTGCATGGAAACAGTCTCCCTTGGGTCTTCAGGTCTTACTTTTTGAAACTTCTCATGTAACAGAAAGTTTGAGTAAATACATTTCTAGGGTCTGGGAAGATGGCCTAGTTGGTAAAGAGTTTTCAGTACAAACATGAAGACCTGAGCTTGATCCTCAACACTTAATGTAAAAATGCAGGGCATGCTGGGTAAGCCTGTAATCCCAGCGTTAGAGAGGCAGAGACAGGAAAATCTCTCAGGCTTGCTGGCCAGCCAGTCTATCTGAAATCAGTGAGCTTCAGGTTCAGTGAGAGACTTTGTCTCAAAAAATAAAACGAGGGCACTAGAGAGATGACTCCGTGGTTAAGAGCACTGACTGCTCTTGTAGAGGATTCCCCAGGTTTGGAGCACTGACTGCTTTTGTAGAAGATTCCCCAGGTTCAGTTCCCAGCATGCACATGGCAGATAACAACTGTTAATAACTCCAGTCCCAGGAGATCCGAGGTGCTCTTCAGCCCTCCATGGGCATTGCATGACACATGTGCACTTACATGCATGCAGGTAATATACACATAATACATATATATATATATACAAAATACAGAGTGATAGAGAAAGACACTTGACCTTGACCTCTGGCCTCCAAAGGCACCCCCCCACACAAACAAGTAACATAAATACATACATGCAGAACTATATAATGCTTTTGCCTTGTTAAGCTAACTTGACCACTTTCTTACAGGGATTCCTCCTTCTAGCAGCTACATTCTTGGATAATCTAAAGATCTGGCCTTCCTATCTTCCTCATCTATAGCAGGGACTTGGAACTTTTTGACCCCTTTGGCATGCTGTCTGTCTCTGAGTGTCTATAATTCTCTGACTGCTGACTCATAAGCAATGTTTCATCACATCTAAACCTTTGTTTAGAACTTTCAAACATACCCTCATGTTATCAGAGCCTTTTTTATTTTTATTTTAATTTTTAGAAGAAGCATTTCGTTACAGTTTTAACAGACTTAATAACAATTCCCAAAGCAAAAATACATCTCTTTCAAAAGTGGCTATAAAATTTTAGGTTCACAGTTGAATTAATACAGTTATACAATATTGAACTCAGTATAAACCCTATAAGACATAAAATTGAATGAGTTTTTAAGCTTTAAAAAAGATTTCCATTTCATTTTAAAATACATTGTTTCTTACAGAAAGACTCATTGTTTTTGCTAATAACACTTAGATCTTGGTGCACGCGTCTCTAATCTGTATGTATCTGATTATTACTAGTCATGGTCAGTTGTACTCGGATACTTGGCACCTGTGTATGGATATAGTCATCAGGTAGATTTCACTGGCAACGTTTATCACCTCTACTAATTAACAAGACATAAATTTTTATGCTTCTTCCTCAAATATAACTCTTTTTTAAATTTGTTGATTTTTTTGTGGGTACATCACACAGAACATCCTCTTTATTGCAGTATACCAGCCTCCTTCTTCTCCTGTCTGGCACCTCGCCATTCACAAGCTTTACTCCACCAAGCAAAGCCAGCTCCTGGATGAAGAAGCAGCATCGGTTTAGAAAGACAGGTGAAAACTATCAGGAATTGTGACTTTGAGCTTGGGACGTGAGGCCACAGGCCAAATGCACAGGTGCATGAGTGAGTGGAAGCCAAGGGCATGCTCAGGGTAGCTCCCTGCCGAGTCTAGTGGCTGCAGCCAGCAGCACTTACTCACGGGAAAGAACAGGTGGGCTGAAGGCGGGTAGAACCTAGTGGGTGTCTCCTCACCTTTGGAGCTCAACTTGAAAACCAGTTCTGCAGAGTCCCTTTGTAGGTATTCCAGGCCAGCTCTCACAGTGACTGGCAAAGACAAAAAACAAAGTGTGCATAACTTCGCATTATCATTTGCATGTCTGTTAAGTCACTCATAAATGTTAAATGCAGAGATTTCTGAGGGTGCTCATGGAATCCACAGAAGTCAAATTTGGTCTTGGATAACCATGTACATGTACATGCCCCTCTTTATTCCCTATCCATGGATACTTAAGACTGCGGACAAATTAAGAAGGACTGAAAGTTGTCTTTACCTTAGTTCACCACAATTTAACAACCAGGGGAAGATGCAAGATGGAATCAAGATGGATGGATTCACACCTAGTGTGGAAACGGAAAACAGCATGAAATTAGAAATGTGGGTCCCTCATAAGAATGAGGTCACATTGTTAGAGCGATACTATGAAATCACGTCACATAACTTTTTTAAAATATATTTTTAAATTTTTTTAGA
>NW_008345602.1:2059119-2060414 GCF_000622305.1 Nannospalax galili
TTTTGCTACTAACACTGAGATGTTGGCGCATAAATCTCTAATCTGTATGTATCTGATTATTACTAGTCATGGTTGGCTGCACTTGGATCCTTGGCACCTGTGTATGTCTATAAAGTCATCGGGTAGATTTCAATGGTAATGTTTATCACCTCTACTAATTAACATGATGTAAAGTTTTATGCTTCCTTCTCAAATATAACTCAATTTAAAAAATTTGTTGTGTGTGTGTGTGTGTGTGTGTGTATCACACAGAACATCCCAAACCATTTTATTCAACTATACACCCACTTCCCAGATGGCACCCTCCCATAGCCTCCCTCCCCTGACTAGAGCCCTTATACTCTGATATCCCTGCTACTGTCTGCTGTGTTGTCGGCACCCCAGCCAATCCCCACTACTTGTCCATCTGGTGAATCTAGTCAGCCTAACTAGAGGGCTTTGTTTTAGGAGGGTCAGCAGCCATCAGTTGTCAATATTCCTTTAGATAAGATTGGGGTCTGCTGTTCATTTTCCAGTTCTATGCTGGGTTACTATCTGGGAGTCCCTTGGGCCACCCTGGCCAACAACTCAAAAGACGGTATCTCTATACATAAGGACTCTTAAAAAAATTATATTGGCTCCTTCTTTCCCTTTATCCCCTAGCTTCCTTGTATACCCTTCCCTCCCCTTTCCCTTAAACTAACCCAATTTTTATCCATATATCCCTTATTAAGGCCTGTTTCCTACTGTTCTTCTCTTTCAGATTATTTCTTTTCCTTTACCTCCCCATTTCCTTTCCATTATCTGGGTTCCTGCAGTTATGTCTGGTTGCATATTTATTTATCAGAGTCTGGTTCTAGGATTCACATATGAGGGAGAACATATGTCGATTTTTTTTTCTGAGTCTGTGTTACTTCACTTAATATAACAGTTTCTAGTTCCATCCATTTACCTGCAAATTTAATGATTTCATCTTTCTTTACTGCTGAGTAAAGCTCCATTGAATAAATGAACCACATTTTCATTATCCACTCATAAATTGAGGGACACTTAGGTTGCTTCCATCTCTTAGCTATTGTGAAAAGAGCAGCCACAAACATGGATATACAAGTGTCTCTGCAATAGGATGAGTTCTTTGAGTTCTTTGAGTATATGCCAAGGAGTGGTATAACTGGGTCAAATGGTAGGTTCGTTTGTAGTTTTTTGAGTTCTCCACACTGCTTTCCATAGCAGTTGAACAAGTTTGCAGCCCCACCAGTAGTGGATGAGTGTTCCCCTTTCCCCACATCCTCTCCAACATTTGGTATCATTTGTTC